>NC_079155.1:9095681-9398712 GCF_947563725.1 Argiope bruennichi
GACTTTTTATAGAATTATCTTAAAACTAATTCACTTTTAAGAGGTTATAAAATTCACTAACTTGATGTCATAAATATTCAAACAGTAAAGGGGCGAATAATTAATAATGTAAGAAAATTGTAATTACATGAAATAATATAATTAATTTTCATGCAATTTGTATGTGGGAAAAAAAATAAAGTTTCGTTTATATCAGCTCATTGCTTAATTTTTTTTTTTTTTTTTTTTTTTTTAATATTCAGACATTTAATGAAACTGAAATTTTTGTCAAATTGTATCTAAGATGTTTTGAACAGATAAACTATTCAGAAACATAATTCAGCAATATAAATATATGAAAAATTTTATACCATTCGTTATTAAGTAATGTCTTTAGAAAATTAAGCTGCCATGAATTGCAGTATACAAAAATTGATTTCATATATTTTGTATTTCCAATGAATTTTCTAATGCATAGCTCGCTTAATGATAAAATTATCATTAATTCACTTTTAAAATAAGACAGCAGTACTTATTTTACCCACTATTTCGAGTATTTATAGGAAAAAGCTTTTTAAACGAATTGTTGAAATAGTATTTTAAAAATATAAGTAAGCTTATATTTTACTTAAATAATTTCCATTAGATTATTGTTTAAACTTTTCTCGTCTACCCTTCAAAATTCGCTTCGCTATGTGCAGAGATGACTTCTTTATTTTCTAAATGAGGCATTTGAGCTTTGCATCTATTTGAGAAACAAGCGCTTTAACATCGGAAACAAAACTTTCTCCTTGTTTGCAAAGATATTATTAAAGTTAATTCAATGGAATGCATGATCTTACTTGAATTGCCCTGAAGTTGTATACAAACTTTGTACGGACTTTAAGAAACCTATTTCAGAAGAACAAATTGTAAGCCTTCCGTAAGTCTAAGATTTACCCTTTCTTCGTTGAAGTTTAGCTTCACGAGAAATACTCTGTAATACAAAACAAACAAATTGAAAGCTCCTTCAGGTGCTGATAGGTAATTCCAGGTATTTCATTCTCTCACAAATCTCTTTTTTGAAATGGAAAAATCTAATTTATTTAGGGAACTTCACGTAATGTTACCACGGGGATAAAGTTATTTTTACTGCTTTTCCAGAATTTATTGGTTCGCTGAAGTTTAAATGGTATCTTAAAAACGCTATTTCGTTGTTCCCAGTACTCTGGAGAGAATGTAATTTCGTTTTAATCTTTTTCCCTCTTTTCTTTCCCTTTCTTTCTATTGTGAATTTTCATTTTTAGCTTTTTGTACGTGTTGTTTAAATTTGTTTTCGTTTCCATACTGTTATTAAAGCAATATTTCATCTAAGAGTCCGGAGTTCCACTTTAATGCACGTTTGGTACCTATCATAACTGCAGCATTACAGAGCAAAGATGTTTATAACAGTAAACGAATTTCAGTGAGTGGCAGGAGTATATATTTAAGATGCAAATAAAAAAAACAATAGCCGTAATTTGTAGGAGAAAAAGATGTAATTTGGACTTTGATTTATTCATATTTGTATAATGCAGCAATTTGATGGGTTTATGAAGATTTAAATCAAATTCAGCTCCAAGGAGGAAAAATAAATGACTCTAATAAAATGAGAAATTTTGAAAGGAAATTAATTTTTTTCAGAATATTTGGTGGTTTTGAATAGAATCGTTTGCTTTACGAGATCTTTATTAATGATACAATCCGTAAAAAATTATGGCATTCAAAAATGTTAAGCGTGTTCTAATTAATACAACTTTTACATGAAAATACCAAGTTATTGATTAATACAACTTTTACAGGAAAACATCTATACATTTTATCTGTTGTATTTGCAATCCTCAAAGTTTTAATTGGTACATGGATTATTTAATCTGAACCAAAGTATCAAAAATAATAATCACCAATTGTTTCTGATTTGTATAAGTAGTAAATGTGAATATTTATCAATTTTTTTATTAAAATATTAAAATGCCGAATTGATTAACAAAACGCGCATTGTTTTAATCTTAACAAGTTTGTGTTTTATATATTAGTTATAATTCATAGATACGATCTATTTAAAGATAAGAAAATGCCATTTCTAAAATTTTATTTCTGATTAATTGCAACGTATTTACAAAGATTTCTTCAAAAATAATATGGTATCGAATAAGTTCCATTAAAAGTAATCATTACAAAATTTGAAGAATGCAGACTAATGAAAGCTTATTTAGAATTTCTTATAACATAATTAATTTGTTTTATGGAATAGTATATTCGAATAAGTTGTCAATTAAGCTGACATAATATTATAAAATAAATCGTGACCCTACTAGACTCACTTTTACTATATGGATATAACATTCGGATCAATGCGATTAGAATATTAAATAATAGTCCCATATATTATCATGCCTTGTGCTGAATAGAATTTGTGATTGATTTAACAATAAAAAAATAAATTCAATAATACTGAAAGAAAAAAATTTATTGTGGATTAAGAAAATTCTACATGTTTTCAATTAAAAAAATAGTGTCGAATGTTCATACTTGTGTGGCTTTTTATAATAATAAAGTCAAATAATTCTTAAAATATTCACTCATTTTATTCAAAACATTGCCATATCAAATTGAATGGATTAACTTAATTTGAAGTTATTCCTAAAGAACTGGAAATAGAAAAAAAATAATTTGAACAGAAATAACGAGTTATTAAACAAAATTAAAAAGTGGTTTTTATTAATTAAGTTCAAAATGATTTGATACGAGATTTTAATATATTTAGATTAATAAAATTAATTATATGTTAATTCACTTACATGATCAATATATTCAAATCTATTTGAAAGAAATTAACATTTTGACACGTCATACATCATTTTTAACTCACATTGTTGTTTATCGTTGGTTATTATTGAAGTCGCGGTTCTTCCAGAGTGTATACATGGATTTATTATTAATCTTGAAGAAGATATGCATGCTTTTGCATTCCTTTAAATATCTTTTCGTACAAAACCAAATTTATTAGTTAGTTATAAAATAAACTTATTTTCTCATATCAAAAAGTTTTGGAGAAGTATATTTATATACAAATTTAATTTCAAAATTTAGTTCAAGTGTATTTCTCATTTGAATTATAATAGTATAGAAAAGGAATTGCCCACAGATAAATGCAGCATGAAATATTGCGTGATTTAATGATTAATTCCTTAATCCTTTCCAGCAAAATTCACTGAAAGAAGCTTTACTGTTGCGATACATCATGTGTAACATTTAGTCCATCCGTTACGTCAATTTGTTCATGGGGATAGAACAAATTGATCCCTGGGCTAATATTTGAGGAAGACGACGTTACGAAATTATTCTGCCTCACCGAAAGACTTCCAACCTTTAGCTCCAGCCATCAATCCTGCGAAAAATACAGTAGCTGTTTTCTGACCCCCGCCAAAGGACCTCGCAAATCCGCTTTCCCCTGTGTTCTTATCCGCCTCACGCAGAGTTTGTGTCTTCATAACGAATATGGCATTCTAATTCCTTTTCAGACATCATCAATCTCAATTACAGCTCATCTCTGCAATCTATCCACCAGGGGATTGATTCGTTTTAGTTAGTATTAGCTATTGTAGGATGAAGGCTGCCTTTTATCTGTGCCTTCTTGCTTTTTATGCACTTTTAAGGGCAGAGAAAATCTCAGACACCCTTGATCATAATTTGGCGATGCCATAAATGGCAATGTTAATTTTGTACAAATATGCACTTTGTAGCCAAGATGCAGACACCTATTATTTGATTTCTATGCCATGCGAATTCATACAAATGCAGTTTGAATTCATATGAATTCTTTCAAAGACTAATAAATGGCTTGTAAATTTATATATAAAAGACTTATACACAATATAAGGCTTGCAAATTTATATATAAAATTTATTTCTTAAAGACATATAAAGTCTTAATAATAATGACGTATATACCTTTGAAAACGGTCGGTGTAATGCAAAAAACTCCATATTAAGCTTATTTTTTGAAAGATTGAAAGCGAAATTGACCATAGAGAATTATATTTTTGTAATAAGATAAACTTTTATGCACTTGAAATTAATTATCATATTTTGTACATAGCTAATAACCATGCATAATTTCCATAATAGCTATGTTAATTAAACCTGAATTGAAAATTTTTGAATAACTAATATTTACATTGTTATATTAATATAAAATTCTAATTAAATGTTTGTATTCCAAAAAATTATATTTGAAGTAACACAAGTACTTAGTATTTGATAAACATTGCAATCCCCCCCCTGAATTTTTATATATATATATATATATATATAGAATTAAATATTAATGTTTTTCTAAGCATAGAATTGTCGAAGTTCAAGAAAGAATTCGAGGAATTAAAAAATCATTCTACATTATTAAAATAAATGGATGTTCACAAAAAAACCCAGAAGATTTCGATCAGTAAACGCATGTCAGAAGGACTGAAATGCTGTATAAAGAACTGTATGCAATATCAACGAAAATTGCTTGTTAAATATTTTAAGCATTCTTTCCAGTGTTCAATCATAATAATAATTAAATCCCAAACATACTTTTTTTTAATTCTGTAATGCACTAAAGCAATGTAGGTGATAAAGGAAAAAATATTCAAATTCAGCAAATTATAATACATTAGAAGGGATTCTAAGAAAATTGAAAAATATATTTGTTTTACAATTTTATTCAAAGAAATCGAAGAAATTTTTACTACACATAACTATAAATTTTTCTAATTCTATTAGCGTTTTATTTAAAAACGCAAATGTTATAAATTGAAGTTTTAGATGATGCTTTTCTTCCTTTTTTACATTATGATATTATTCTAATCAATAATGTAAATGAAAGAAATTCAGTTATATCAGAAACTGAGCTAAATACCCCAAAAAAAACTTGAAAGAACTTGATCCTTTAGCAAGAGATATCAAATTTAAAAAAAAAACCGTGCTATAGAAACTAAGATTTAAGCGGTATAAAATATCTAGAATCTTTACTATTACTTATTATTCAATCACAATGAGAAAAGAAGTCAGATATTATAGATAGTCAATTATAGAAAACATTTACAAACAGCTTTATATCTAAATCAATATACAAGGAATCGTTGAAAGGAAAGCAGTTTTAATAAATAATAGATATCCATTCAAGTCATCATCAATAATTTGTATCTAATTAAAATATTCAAATTTCTGTTTAACATTTAATAAAGGTTATATAATATTCACTTTCTTTCAGCATCGCACCACAAAAAAAGTGAATTAAAAGTGAATTCACGACGGCAACTCTCATCAATCAAATTACAGTTTTTTCTCACCTCAGATGAAAGGAATAATGATGTTTTCTTGCATTGTCATTTCGAATTCTCATCTTATAAAAGTTGCAGTTTCGAGGATAAAATAAAATAGAATAAAAAAAGGGATGTAAACTTTCCAATCAAGTAGCATATGTTTATAATTTGTAAGTTAAAAGCGGTCCCTATGATCGCCCGTTTTAGTTTTTGCTTCAGATGAACGGAAAATGGTCAACATTATTATAAAGCTTTGGCTTCAATCATCATTTGTTAAAGTTGTAAAATCATAGTTCCTTTTTATCAGCTTATCAGACTATTTTCATGTAACTTATTTACATTTTATTTCTAGTTACAACTTTTCATTTCTTAAACTATTGAATTTATTATATACATAAACGGCTTAAAATATAGCGAATCTTGAAATAGTGAGTTTTGTTGAATAGCGAATCTTGAATCAATAGGGAATCCTAAAGAAATAGTGAATCTTGAATGAATAATGAATGCTAAGAAATAGTGAATCTTGAATGAATAGTGAATCTTCAATGAATAGTGAATCCTAAAGAAATAGTGCATCTTGAATAAATAGTGAATGCTAAAGAAATAATGAAGAATATGGGAATCAGTGTTGGCGAATCACTCAAAGTAAGGAAATAAAAATCACTTTTCTGTTATTTATTATGTGATAATAAATCATCTGATTAGAAATATCTTTCTCTTTTTAAATGTAAGAGACTTATGAAGAAAGGAAAAATTTAAACTTTTCCTTTCCCTACCTCTTCTGAGTTTGATGGCCCATAAATCAATTCATCAGCTCATTTCACGTCTCCATTATATAAATTATTCTATTACTCGTATTCGCGTAAACAGTATATTAACAACACTGAAGTAATTCTTATCATGGAAACCTAACATATTTCATTTACCATTTTAAACACAGAATGTTTATAAATAACCTGAATAATTTAGCTATGTTTTTTAAACATGAAAGCAGTCTTTTTGATCAAATTAGACGATACATAAATATGGATTCTGATTAGAATAAACAATTTTCTCATCGAATATGATCAATCAAATTTCTTAAATTTTAGACTTGTTAAAAAGAAAAAACATCTGTGAATAAAATGATTATACAAAATTTAAACATTTTGAATTCTGAGCCGAATTTATATATAAGTTGAATGTGTAGTGAATGAAATATTGCACTAAAACTCTAATTAACTTTTCTGATTCTATTTAAACATTTCAGAGGTTTTTTTTTTTTTAAATAAACATTGCATTTTGCACAACGCGCAGATTAGTTGTGAAATAGAAGTAAATTTGAAATATTCTTCAGAATTTTATTTTCAATATATTTAGTCTCAGATTTTTTATTGAATCACCATCTTTAATTAAAATTGAATAAAAGTATTTATCTTTATTTTTAATTCTGTCCTAAAACATGATTATGGATTATAATTTTTCAAAGTTTCATTGTTCTTCTTATCTGCATACTTCATTATTAATATACAATAGGTTTATCATCATGAAACAACATCAATAGGCAAATGTAAAATTTAGCTTATGTTTAATATGAATATGGTTAATGAAAATTAATCAAAATAATTTCAATTTAGGAAAAAAAAGTAACGACAGAGATAAAGGCTCCTTTTTACAGGAAGGAAACGTTTGCTGAAAATCATCTTTATTTCTTTCACTGAATATTGTTTTAATTAGTAATAAATTGAATATTTTGCAATTTTTACAAATAACTTCAAATAAATTTGAACCAAACTTTTTCTGAAGAACACACACGACTGAATTATTCTTTCGGTAAGCTTCGTTTTAAAAATTGTATATAATATGTTGAAATGAAAAATAGCCAATCAATTATGAAAACGAAGTTTATCTAAACTTATAATAAAGTTCAATGTGTGTGTGTGTGTGTGTGTGTGTGTGTGTGTGTTGGCGCTCTACAGGCCAGGTCATTTGACATACAGCTACCAAATTTGGTACATGTATACCTTAGAGGTCGGGAATGTGCACCTGGGGTCCCTTTTTTTGAATTTTTAATTAGAATTTTAATTATTAATTAAAAACTAACTTTCCCGCCAAAAGAATCTTCCATTTTCCCCACCGCCAACTTTCCCGCCAAAAAAATCTTCCATTTTCTCCACCGCCAAATGAGTAAGACTTCAGCTTTTTTTCTCCCAACAGTAATAAGGCTAGGGTTAACATTTTTCGGCGGATTATTTCAAACGATTCTGTTTATTTTCTTAATGTTTTATGCATTTAAAATTAAACATTGTTAATTAATCCATGTTTCAGATTCATTCTGAAGTACTTTTGAATTAAAATAACACAGAATAAAGGAAATTAAAAATGCATAATCTGCATAGCGTTACCCCAACTGGCGTAGAAAAATTCACGCATTTGCGTTACCCAACTGGCGAAGAAAATTCACGCATGCGCATTGTTCTGATTGTTGTCATGACAACCACTATCAACGGATGATTTAAATTATTTTTAGGTTAGTTGCATGCTTTTGTAAGTAAATCGTATTTATGTTAGTTATATATTTTTTTGTATATGCTTACAGTTTTAAGTACATCATTTTTAAGTAGTTTTTTTAAACCTGTTTTCGACCGATTATTTTAAACGATTCATTTTATTTTCTTAGTGTTTGATGCATTTAAAATTAAACATTGTTAATAAATCGATCTGTTCAAGATGAATCTGAGAAAATTTTGCTGACAAATTCTTGAGATATTACATAAATTAAGAAAGATATTTTTAGTGGCCATAAAGTTTAAACGCTCAGTGACTCTGTTATCAGTAATCATATTATAAAAAAAATGCTTTGTTTCAGTAAAAAATATTATTATATTAATTGCAGATTAATTCTTTCCATTTTAATTTAAAGCATAAATTCTAAGAGAGGTGACAGAAAATTAGAGAGATACATATTACGTTATGACTGAAGGCCTTTATAATATTATGAGTGAATTATATGACTATCAAAATTTGAAGTTTTAATATATTTTGATGAAGAATCTCTTAAAGTTGGAATTGCATAAAACATTTAATTATTAAAATTTAAACGAACATTAAGATCGGCGAACCGACTGGTCGCCAAAGGCGGCTAGTATAATATAAATTCAATTTCAGTATATTGACAATGCTTTTATCAGAATGTGTATATTTATGTAAAAATATAGCCCGTTAATACTTAATAATATATAAATAAAAAAATAATATCTATGCTGAAATGTATAAATTTTTATTGTTTATCTCTTTAAATTGTTCGCCTCGTGTACTGGGTTAAGGAACATTAAAGAAACATTTAAATTTCATTACATTTAATTTACTTTTTATGAATTTGTATACATATAAAACATCTCTTCTATTTTTCTACAACTAAGTAGGACATTTGAATAAAATAGAAAATGGTTCTAATTAGTTCCTAGATGAAATTTTATATAAAAAATGTTAATAAATTTCAAACCTCGTTAAATCTTTTAAGAGAGACCGAAAAATTAGAAATTTCATTTCTTCAAAATATTAGATACTAAGAAATATTTATTTTAATTAAAAATGATCAGCAATTTATTCATTGCGATATTTTACAGTTTCTACTTTTTTGTAAATCAGATGTGTTAAGTAGTTTTGATTTTGAAAATATTAATTGTAAAAAGGAAATTAAAAAAAAAAAACAATGAAAAATATTCACTAATTTATTGTCGAGCATTTGTTGACACCGTATGATATAATAAAATTTTTAGACGTAAAATAAATTAAGGTGTTTAAAAAGATTTTTATTACATCTATAACTATCAGGTAAAAATAGAAGTTTTTCGTAGTAATAAATAAAATCAGCTAGAAACTTGTAAATAAAATGTCAATCTGCAAGATTTGATTAAACTGAAATTTTGACTTATCGGATTTCATGTAGTAAATATTCTTGAAATGCAGGATGGAATCCAGCATCTTCTAAATTCGTGTAGTGATTTCTGTTAATTATATGTTATTTAATAAATCTTAAACATATATTTTATTTTACACATTTTATATATAAAATTTAAACATGTATTTTATTTTATTTTACACATTTTATATATAAAATTTAAACATGAATTTTATTTTACACAATACACATCTTATACATAAAGTTTAAATATTATATATTATTTCGAAGTTCAACACCTTTTCATATGTCAGATTTCAATTAAAATTTTAGAATAATAAAATAATGCCATTTGCAATATATATTAGGTGAAAGTTGATATTCACTCAAATGGCGACTGCTTGAATGTTGACATTTACCAGAGAAAATCGACATTTTCCAGATATCGGTCTTTCACTATGACGCATACACATTGTATTGAGTTCATGTTTTATTACTTAAATAAATAGTTTAAATTTTCAAATATATAAATATTAATTAATGGTTTAAATGTAAAAATTCTAAAACAATCAATTACGAGAAGTTAATTTCATCACATGGAAATCTTTATATAAAATCATATAGATAATTTATTTCATTATTTTATACTGCACAATTGAGTAATTGCATATTATATGTTAAAACATTTTGAAGTGAACATTTCAGTATTATATGCTGAACCTCGAATTATAATTCGAGTTAAAAATTATAATTTGATTTAAATAAAATGGGTTCATACTCAGATGAAAAGTGAAATTATGTAACTAATCCTAGAACATACAGAATCAAATACGAGGCTGCTTTCCTCAATATACGAACAATATACTCAATATACGCCTACTGCTTAATTTTTTTCACTGTTTGGCGTTTCATTGCAGACAGTTCATAAAAACATACGCTTTTAAATAATGCATTAAAAAGAAATCCGAAGCTTTTAAATTACTTTATTTATTGAAATTTTCTTTTCGATTATAGAATAACATGAACAAAAGTAGAATTCAATTTTTTGAGTGTTTTTTTGTGCTTTCTGATTCTAAAAACTCGACTAGAAGGCCTCTGTTTCATCCTCATTTTTTAGTGATTGTAGAATTTTATTCTTGACTTCATCATTTTTATGAGTATTCAGTACATATGCTAGATTACCTTATTTCTTCTCATGAATGATAGCGTTCGAAGCTATTGAAATCATATTCTCTGACGTAAAATCAAAACACACCGAATAAACAAAAATTTGGATGAAATTCATGAAGAAAGATTTCTTTCTATAAAAAATAACCTTTATTTGAAAAATTCTTATCTCCATCTGTCTAAAGGATGGAGATAAGAGTTTAAAATTTTTAAGCTAAAAGCTTAAACTCTGAAAGAAATCTAAGACGGTTTATTACTTCTAAAATCATATTTATTTTATCTATTCTGGCAAATAAAATTTTGCCATTTCATAACATTTAAACGATTGGATTGTATGTCCTTTCCATCATTCAGAATAATTTTTAATACTATTTAGTTAATTATCTAAGCAATTTAATTTTTTAGTAATGTAATGTATTTTAATGATCGTAATATGTTTAAATAATTTAATTTAATTTTCTTTTATTATTTTTTGCAAATTTACATTATTGATTTTCATACATTGAGTAGCATTATCAGCAATTGAGAAATATCATTAAAAAACAAATATTTTATGAGCAAAAAAAAAAAAAAAAATTGGAATAATTTTGAAAAAATAAAACTTTACTTTCATTCCGTTATTGACATCCATTTTCTATAGTTTTAATAATAAATGGAATAAAAATAAATTTTATAATTGTTCCAGTTAATTTTAAAGAATTATTTCTCAAAAAAATATGATAAGAATGTCAGGAATGATGAAATTATTTTTTGACGTACATTAAGACTGATGATTTCCACGAAGAATTCAGGCTGCAGAAATACATTTTACATTTCAAAGTACCTCCCTTTTGATCACCCACCGAAATATACGCAGAAAAGACATTTATAAAACTTAAGATGAAAATCAGCCGTTGTTTTATAACAAGGCATATCCATAAATCTAGATTTAAGCAAACTGTTTCTTCTCAAAAGTGAAGTAAATTTGCCTCATTTGACGTAAAACTTCCAAATAACGCAGAAAGTAGTAGGACATCATTTTAGAAAGCAACAAAGATTAATACCCCTTCGGGAAAAATAAAAGATTATTTGAGTTTTTTTTCAGCTTAAAAAAGTAGATTCCATAATGTGGTTTTATTGTCAACAGAAAATGGATCGTTATTGTGTTTTATTCTGAAGTATTTTTATTGATTTTTCGATTTCGAGCTGTATCTAAAATAGATGGATGTATTAGTTGAAAGAGTTTTCCGACTAAAACAAGGGGGAGGGGAACTGGGAAGAGAGACTGTTGAACGGGACTCATTTGATGTTCGCGTCCCAGTTTCAACGAAGTGATGAAAAGGGTGATTCAGAAATCTATGCAAAAGCCGAGTTTAATTTACTAACAGAGTCGGAAATACTCCGATAAATTTCGTATTGAAAACATATTTATCTTTTCTATGTAAGGTTAGAAGAAATAATCATAGAAAAACAATAACATCAGTAAGCCTTTATATCCTCCTATTAACTTTTAAAGTATACTATTAACAACTTCAGTTTTGCATATTCATTTATAATCATATGTCAAAGATTGTAATGAATATTCTTTTTAAAATCAGAGTAGTAAATTTTATTTTAACTGAAACATAAAATTGTTCGACAAGAAAGTAAACATTATTTTATGTAGAATTATTTAACATAATTCTTATTATTCATGATAATATAAAGAAAATGTATGAGGAATGAATTTAATTTTAATTAATTTAAATTCTTTAATCAAAAGGAGGATGTAATTTGTATGATTCTAGTTTCAAATATAAAACTTTTGTTAAAGATGAGTCCGATTATTAAATAATAAAATGGGGAATATCAATACAGAAGATAAAAATTCAATTCAGTTATTTTTTAAAAAATTATTATAAGTTGTAATTAGTTTATAAAAAGCTACTCAAAATTCAGAATTAAAATTTTAAAAGAGTGAGACGGCGAAAATATTATAACGAAATTAAAACACAATGAACATTATGAAATTTTTCTAGAAAAAAAAACATTACAAATTAAAATAAGTCATCATTATGATTAAAATTTTAATTTACTAAGACTATGAGAGTTTTAAGGTTCAACGACGTTATAAAGTATTATTTTGGTTCACAACCTGCATTTAAAAGATTAAGAATTAAATGTACTTGAAAAAATTAATTTTTCTCACATTTTGGAAGAAAAAGATAATTGGCTTGTGAAATATCGCAGAAGTAAATTTGTCTTTTAGAGAAGCTTCTATTACTATAAATAAGTAATTTTCAGTTGAGTCAAAAATTTATTTATTATTGAAATGACATTATAAGACAATCATTTTAAAGCCATTTTTTCCAACCATTTTACCATTTTTTTTTTCCTTGATCTCATGAACTTTGGATCTAAATGTGCATACCTTAATATGGAATATCTCTTTTTTTAAACAACGGTGCATAAATAATAATTTAATTTTCTAATATTCATTTAATTTTTTAAAAAAAATATTGTAATAAAGCATAAAATAAATGTATATATATATAATTTTTTTAAAATTATTTTTATAATCAAACATATAAAAACATTGAACAATGATTTTTTTAATGAATAGTGGCATTTTCTTCTCTTTGTAAATTTTATCTAACAAAATATTCTTTTGAGTTTTACTGATTTTACTCCCATAACATTCAATCAAATGATGAATATCTAATAGAAATATAATTAAAACCATTCTATCAAATGATTAATAATCTCAATAAATAAAAAATACATTGTTATTGCACTAGGAATACATAATTTAAAAATCTAATAGCATTTCTAAATTTTAAAATGTGGTTGAAAAATATACATTTGATGAATACAATGAATTTTTACAATGAAAATTCTATTCATATACATTTGAATGAATTGAGAAAGATTAAATAAATGAAAAAAATGCATTAAATAATTTTTGGAAATTCCTCACAAAATTTTACTTTCTTGTTTAGAGTATGTATAAAAATACTAATTTGAATTAAAAATTGAATAAGAATATATTTTACCTCATTTTTGTTATTAAATTATGTCAGTGAATTGGTGCTTATATTACGTAAATATTCTATGAAATTGTATCAACGAGTTTCCAATGATTAAATCTGAATAATCTGGTGTGAATTATCTGGTGTGCCATTATTTTACATTAAAGAATAATGAAATTTCATTTATGAAAATTAAATTATTATGATTAAAATTTAAAATATTGCAGTTATTCTTTCATAACTAATAATTTATTTGTTTATTTCGAATGCAGTTAAATACAAAAATTAATGTTAAATAATTATTATATGATATTTTTTAATAAAATACTGTGAATTATATTGAGAATCTCTCAAAATTATTAATAAAACTATTTAATGATTATTAACTTAATTCATAAACAGTTCAAGACAAATGCATTTACTTAATTATATAATTAAATAAAGTATTTGTTCTAGTACTTTTCTTACCTTTAACACTGTTATGAATCAATAATCATACCAACAGAAATATATTTATATTTATATATTCAAAATATATTTCATTAATTTATATAAAAGCGCAAGCTATTATAAATTGTAATTTACAGAATACAGTAGGTCGCGATTATATAAATGCACTTTATAGAAAAAGTTACCTATAATTTGGCTAGAACTTGCGTTTTTCATATCTTTATTTCTTGCAATTTTATATTAATAGTTTTGTGTTTGATACTAACCATATTTTGTGACCATCTGCTTGACGCCTGTTGATAGCTATTAATTTTTACAATTAAAATATTGCGTACTCAGGAAAATACTGGATATACGGTATGCAGGAATGGAACTATAAAAAAAATGAGCTGTAAACTGAAACTAAAATGTTTAATATTCAACTAAAAAAAGGTTTCTTAATCAAACTATCTGAAAATGATCGCACTTGAATCAAAACTTACACCATTACATAAATAAAAAGTTAAAACATAACAATCGGTATAAGAAATATTTAAAACATCAATAGAAATATATTTTGAATCAAAACTTTCTCATCATGGAATATTGAGTCTTCTTCATGCATTCGACATTAGTAAAGGAGAAAATTCCAGGATGATATATTTGTATCACAGTTTAAAACGATTTAAATTTGTTTACAAAAGTTAAATAAATTATTATAAAATAGGCTTAAAAGTATTTGTAAAAAAAATCAAAAATAGACAAAATAATGCAAAATAATTAAATTTGCATAATTGAAAAATAATTTTTCAGTCCCAAAATTGCATGAAGTTTATTTTTATATTATTATAATTTTGGAATTAAAGGGAAAAGAATTGTAAAATTTCGTTTAATTTTTAATTAATTAAAATTTATTTGATTTTTTAAAACATTACTTGGAAGGGTACATTTTATGTGTTTAATATGCAAATATGTTAAATTTAGTAGATTTGGGTTTGATTGACTTTCCTGTACAGCATTAATACACATACACAGCGCACTTTCAGTTTCGCTATTTTTAGAAATTAGCCGCATTTTGCTACCAATTGATTGAGCTGCAATATTGATTGGGTTTTATTTCTCTTAAAGTTTTCAAAAATTTCATGATTTACTATGCAAAATATGTTTATTTCTTAAAACATAATAATTACGATTAAATATTTTCTATGATTAAATAATAAAATTTGATGATTTAACTCATGTTATTATAGCAACCTTGCACATATTCCATTTGCTGTACGAATAAACCTTATTAAATAACTTATATCTAATAACATCATGTGAGGAAAAATAGGAGTGTCTGAGAAATTTGCATATTTTCATTCGCGGTTTTGTAGTTTCCCTTTCTGATTCTTCATGAAAAGTGAGAAAATTGTTTTATCTTTATTTTTCGAAAACTAAAGAAACATGAGTTTAACTTTGATTAAACAATGAGAGAGATTTGAATTTTATCTCAAAAATTCAAAACATTGTGGAAAAAAAATTCCGGTAAATTAAAAAAATATATATATATACCAATATTAAGAAAAAAATTAGCACAAAAACTTAATTGATATTATTAAAAAAATATTATTTAAATTTAAAGAAACGGATTTTGTGGAAACGGATTTTCGAGATTAATCGTAGCAAAATGCCGAAATACCGCTTATATTTTAATTCAAATATGGCCCATAAACCTCTTACATCGAGTGTGGGAACATGTCGAATTCGAAAAAATGGCTCGCAATTATCTCACCATGAATATGGCAAACAGGTTTCTCTCCTCCAATGTTATTCTGTATCAAATTTGGTTATCTTTACTCAAACGGTCTAATATATAACACCGATGCACACAAAGGAATACTTTACACATATCTACACATATCTTTCTATATTACTAGAATTAATAGATATAAAATCAATCTTGGGTGAAAATATTATTTATTTACAAATAATTTCAAGTTAATAATAACAGTTTTTATGCATCATTAGTATTAAATATGCAAAATTATTTCATGTATTATTTTAACATTTTATTATTGAAAAAAATCATGATTTAATTTTTTTAAAGGTCATCACAGGAAATGACAACAAGAGAAATAGTTTATAATGTATGCTTGAGTCCATTCTTAGTGAATTTATCTATTTCATCGAACAGCAAACATTAAAATGTCCAACAAATGAAAATTCCTGCCTTTTCTAAGAAACATCTTGTGGGAATCCTTCTTACAAATAAGACCAAACTTTATTTTCATCAGAATCTTTTGCTTCATTTCTTCCTTAAAAACTATATTTTTGGTTACTTTATAACTCTTTATGTGAAACGAAATATGCATCTGTGCATCATTATATGCAAAATGAATCTAAGAACCACACAGTAACATTTTTTATATTTACGTCAGAACGTAAAATTGCATTTTGTTGGAATAGAAATATCGCACTTAGCTTTGACATTTAAATTTAGCTTTCTATGGCAAAAACCGTTTCTGCCTCCCACAGCGAAATTTTACAGTTTCATTTTTATGTTCGTTGTGCCTTGAAAAAGAAAAATAATATATTACTGCTCAAAGCGAAAGAACCAAAAAGTTCCAAGCCGACAATTTTTCAATACTATGCTTCAAATATCTCGGAACTCTCTGATACTTAATTGCGTTTCAGGCTATATCCATGAATTCTTTCGCATATATTTGAAAGATTGCGGCTTTAAAGTTTTATGACTACTGGCTCTATTTATCAATAAAGTGGTATTAGTCTTAAAAAGAAAAAAAAATCATTAATCTCTTCCTATCATTCACTATTTTTTGCTTATTTACTTGATTTAACTCATTTTTAAGGAACAGTCATTTAAAAATATTAAAGTCTACATGGGCAGAAAGTAAAAGTAATTTTTCTCCTAAATGTATCATTTAACTAGCTTAAATAGAAAATATGAGCACTCAACATGGTTTTATATTTTATAAAAGTAACATCTATTTTTCTTCAGTACTGAAAACTGTGAATGAAAAAAATGCATATAAAATTTAAATAAATGAAACAGACTTTCATAAAAAAAAAATTCCTGTACAATGTTTGCATCATTTAAATGTTTCATTAAATATTTATTACAAAGTTAAGTATTAAATTTACCATATAACTCCGAAATTGCGTATTGGAAATATATTTGAAATTAACATAAGTTAACTGTCTTTTGAAAACTGTGCAGTACTTAAAAATTCTATTAAAATAATTCAGTGGTAAAGCTGAATACTTCTTACAATTATCTGCAATGCTTACTAAGTTAAACATTTTCTGCAATGCTTACATTAATCTTTCAAGGCTTGGCATTTCCTAGAATGCTTACATTAATCAACTAAGCTAAGTATTATTTAATATAATACAGCATGCTATATAATGAATAAATATAAACATAAATATTTAAAAGATGGCATTTTCATAAATTTAGCTTTACTCTCCAAGAAATATAGTTTTAATGTCTCTCAACTAGTGTATTATATTGTACTGAACAGTTTGGTTTTATTTATGTAAGTAAAGGAAATGAAAATGAAGTGATAATATAAACAGTATGATGATAGATTTGTGAAAAGCAAGAAAAAAAATCCTTTAGTTGTGAGGTGAAAGATAACTAGTGATTAGCTTCTGGTAAATGTACATAACAATTTGTGCAGATTTTAATGTTTTTAATACTTGCGCATTTACATTGTTTGCTCTTTTACAGTTGTGACCAAAATAAACATATCAGTTTTACGAAACTTAAAGCCCAAGTGAAAATTTGATGCTTTCTTGCTTCTATATGAGTCGTTATAACTCATACTGCTTCCTTCTCCAACAAATGCGTGTATAAAATCTGATAAAATTTTAATGAATATCTTTTCAAAAACCACTTAAGTTGACCTAACTTCAAATAATTTAATAAATTCTCCAACAAATGCGTGTATAAAATCTCATAAAATGTTAATGAATGTCTTTTCAAAAGCCACAGATGTTTACCTAACTTTAAACAAAAAATAATTCTGAACGAAATTTTCATTGAATAGAGAAAGAAAAATCTTTAACAAGTTACTTATATTAATACGCAAACATTTTGTGAAATAAAAACATTTCGAAATAAAAATTATTCGTCTGTTTTAAAATTTGCATGCGTGGACAATATTAATGGTAGTGCTCGTGCAGTTAGTATTCAAATTTAATAAAATTTGCACGTGCTTATTTTCTTATGAGCAATATTTTAATCTTAACATTCTTTACAATTTAGCTGCTTCTTAATTTTAATCTTAACATTCTTTACAATTTAGCTGCTTCTTAATTTTAATCTTAGCATTCTTTACAATTTATCTGCACCTTAATTTCTTGTTCTTTGCCATAATGTAACTGTAAATTTTTAGTAAAAACATTTTTTTTTAGTCACGACACTAATAATAATTTTGTCCTATACAGAAAAATTATAACAAAATTTTTTCAGAATATTATAGGAACATGACTTTATGACCTAAAAGACCACACTAATTTTAATAGACTACAGTTGCAGTTTGCTAAACAAATGCTTTCTTTAAATTCTTGAAAGTTTCACCTTCTTGATACTTGATGAAAAATGTTATGATTTCGGATATTTTTACAAACAATGAAATGAGTAAACATCAACAAATAATTAAATATCTTTCCAATGCCTTTTTAGCTTTTTTTTTCCTGTTTCGTCTGTTAAGAGTTTCTCCTTAGAGATTTGGTGTACTATTCTTCTAAATAAACAAATATTTTATATATATTTGTTTATTTAAAATGCAGCTCAAAAATGTTTTGCGAAAAACATTTCAGATACGTTTTAATATAACAACGTATTGCCGTATATTAAACTATCTTATTATTTGTTAAGTGCGAAAGCTAAAGTGAAGAATATTTCTATGCATACTCAATTTACACCCATGCATACAAATACATAATGGTATGCAAAACATAAGCAACAATAAATTTTAAACAGATAGCCATGAAATTACAGAAAAGGGGTTGTTGCAATGAACAAGCAATTCAGTAAAAAGGAAATGCGTTTGCAAATGTCAGGAACAAACCATCATAAGTGACATATGTGTACACAAAAGGCGTGCTGTCGTCACTCACAGCTCAAGATTACAAAGAAAGAAAGAATGGAGGCGCAATGAAAGACATTCTCTGCAAGTCCAAGTGAATTTTTTCGTGAAATATGGCTAGAAGAAATCACCTGGACAGTTTCACACATTGAAGAATGATCGGAAAGATGGAGAATGGTCCTAGTTAGATTATTGTAGCTGACGAGTTCGGAATAAAAAAAGTGCCGTTTTGCGCGCTTAGAAAGCCTTTCAAACCATAGGTACAGCTGTTAGGAAGGTTGGTGGTGGCGGCTTTAAGAAAACAACTGCAGTAGATGACCGATATATCATCCTGCATGTGAAAAGAGTCCGATACCAGTTAAGTACTTCCATTGCTCAGCAAATGTGTACAGCAACAAGGCGGCAAGTGTCGCGGTTTACTGTGGCCAGATGCCTTCACATATGTGGCGTATTCGCCCAAGGTCCTGAATGCTGCATCCCTTTGAAAGTTGGCCGCCGGTGGCATAGTTTGACGTAAGGAGCACAAAAAACTGGACGTCTCATCAATGGAGTCGTGTCCTCTTTACGAATAAGAGTCGTTTCAGTGCCACAAGCGATGCACAACGCCAGTTGATTAGGAGAGAGGTCGGGGCACGCTTTCATCCCAATAACACTACGGAAAGAGATCATTATTGTGGTCTTACTGTTGTCACCTGAGGAGCCATTTTACTGAACGGACGGACTGAGCTCCACATTTTCGATAGATGTTCTGTAATCGGAGATCGCTTTTGTAAGGAGGTGATCCTTCCCTATGTACGTCTGTTCCGAGGTGCAATTGGACCAGGCTTCGTTTTTGTGGGTGACAACGCACGGACACACGGAACTGCTGATGTTCAGAGGCTACTGGAAAGTGAAGACAGCATTCGAATGTATTGGCCAGCGTTCTACCTTGATTAAAATCCTACAGAACATATGTGGGATGTTTTGGAGAGACGTCTTTTGGCACGATTATATCCTCCGGGAAACACCCAACAACTGAAACAAATGCTGATTGAATAATGGGCACTCTTAACTCAAGAAGTGATGGACAATCTGGTGCTGTGTATGGAAAGACGTTGCGAAGGACCATTACAATAAGAGGAGGGCATATTACAAACTAAGGAACATATGCTTGTTGTTTTTCCTCTTGAACAGAAAATCTTGTGCAACGATACTATAAGTTAAATAAAGTCTTTTTGTGTTTGATTCCATACTATATGCATTCTATTCAATTTTGAGCAACTATGCTTTCGTCATCGTCATAAGTACAAACTGCTGTCTCTTATTTCAGAATTTCATGTCACTCAGATGTTTTCTCGTGGAGTTATGGCAAAAAAGACACCTGTTGCTTACGTTTAGCGCAACAATATATATATATATATATATATATATATATATATATATATATAGTCTCAAAAATGAAGATCTGTACATAGTTAGCGTGGCTGAGAAGTAAAGCACGAGCTTTCGATTCGCGAGGTCCGCGATTCAAATCTCAGCCACATGCATTTGCATTTAAGGTTGGACTTTAATTTAAATATATTGCCATTCATTGGTTAATATAAATTTATTGTTATTCATTGGTTAATGTAATAGAAGCTTCTAGAACTTTCTATAAACTTCTATATAAATTTGGTGTTCCACAAACTGTGGAAGGATTTTTCTTCATCAGTTTGTTAGGAGTAGCTTAAAGCAAATAAACTTGATATTGTGTTACTTTGTGACATGTTGGTTTTTTTGCATCTTCGTGAATATATATATATATATATATATATATATATATATATATATATATATATATATATATATATATATATATATATATATATATATATATATATATATATATATATATATATATATATATATATGGTGATGAAGGCTGATAACAGGATTCGTTCGGAGCCCTGTAGCGTGTTATTTACTAGACGAACTCTAACAAATTTTGGCCACCATACACATGAAAGTATGCGGGTGCCTCAAGGTGACCCCCGACTTGATGTACCAATAATTGCATGCGGTACACGAGATTTTCGACGGTGGCTCGCAGCATATCGACATTTACTCCTCTAACACGTAACTTTATTTGATCTTTTAAAGTAGGAATGCCAGGAGCATATCCTTGATACATAACACGTTTCAAGTGAACCAGAACCGCCTTACAACCAGAAATTGTCAAGATTCAGATCAGTGTCATCAGATAATAGGTGTTATCTTAGGATAAAATTTCAAAATCTTACGCAATATCTTCTTGTACAGAGTAGAAGTATCTACTTGTACAGAGTATAGAAATATCATAAATACTAATCAAAAACATCATTAAGTAAAATATTTCAAATCAGATTACTAAGGTTCAGATTTTTTTTAAAAATTTTTCCGGAAAAAAGAACATTGGGAAAAAAAATCACATTTTTAATTGTTTTAATAATTATTTTTTATTAATGTAAACAGGAATTTTGTTTTAAAATGTAAAGATATGAATTAAGTATAAGTATATATATCGAATTTAAAAGAATTGATCACATTTCTGAAATTTTAAGTCAACAATCAATGTAGTTAATTTTACCATTATTATTTTATTACTCTTTTGAAAATATCCATCGTTTTTATTAGTAGCACTTATTCATTTGTCTGTCAATCAAAGCAGTACTATTGGGGACTTCGCTAAAAACCATATTTCAAAATTATTTCCAGAACTGAAATTATTAATAATATGTATATATAAAATAACATAATAGTCACACAGATCTACAAATGGGAATATTTCTTCTTCAATTATCTCTTACAGATGAAAATATTGCTCTCTTTCTTTTATTCCGTTGTATTATGAAACAAATTCTGATTGAAGTATTATTATTATTATTATTTACTCCCTTCGCAAATATTTAGTCAACTTTTTTGAACAGAACTATGGAACCTTAAAAAATGTTAAAATAAACTTTAAAAAAATGTTTTTTTTTCATTTTTCACACACACACACACACACACACATAAGCATTATTTTATGTGAAGCAAAATGTAATTTTGAAGACAGTGAAGAACTTTCGATTTCGTGACGTCGATTTATTTCATCTTGGAGACGCAGACATTATTTCCAAGCGAACACAGAAAGGAATGCGGGAAAAGCCTGGGGCATTTTATCCCTGGTGTTTTATAACCTGAGATTTAATTGTGAAAATATTTCTTCATAGTGCTAATATATAATGAGATATCGATAGGGATTTTTGCTACACGCGCCGACAAGGCAAGGGAAACACAAGGAGGTTTTAAAAAGAGCTGGACATTTTTCTAACCTTTCACGCGGAGTGTGAGAAAGTTTGGCTTTTAGCGTATTCAGCAATTAATTAAGTAGAGAAAGTGAATTGGATCGCGAAATAAGAGAATATTTTAGAATGAAGTTACTATGGGCAAAATTAAGATAAAATCTTGGAAATTAATTTAATTGAAATTAGAGTTTAAAATATCATTACAATTTTCCCCCCACCGCAAGGCGTGGATGTGTGTCGGGGCCCTCGACACACAGGCATACCTTACAGTAGTGGTCAAGTAAGAAACTAAAATTTTAAGACATATTAAAAGTGATAGCCAAGTTTCCCTTACTTTCACTTTATATAAACATTAATACAGAAATCCCATTCATCATTTTATATTAGAAATATAAAAAAGACCAAGAATTATAATTGTGAAGATGTTATATAAAAACCTTAATAATCATCAGTAATAGCAAAATATTAAAATTTTAAATGATTTAGTGCACAAATGTATTCTGGCTATTTTTCTGTAGGAACTCAGCTGTTGAATTTAATTTGGTGAGGATTGTCAATTACATATTATTCTTAAATGTTAGGAATTCTGAATCAACAAGATTATTAAATTAGAACAAAAGTATTAAATTATTAAATATAATATCAATATTGCTGTGATTTCAGCCAAATGAAATATCAATATAATTATAATTTTAAATAAAGTATTTTAGCTGGAAATAAAACCCAAGATTCAAAACTTAAGGTAAAAACTTGGATTTCAAAATAATACTTGCAAAATTGAAATATTTCATATTAAACACTTGGAACTGAAACCATAAATATAAGATTGAAAATATCTAATGAAAAATTTGGAACTAAAAGTAATAAATGCAAAATTCAAAGATTTCAAACAAAACACTTGTGAATGAATATAACGAACACAAGATTCAAAATACTCTTATAAGATTTGAAATTTAAAAAAAAATATGTAATATAAGAAATAGTTGAGAAATTGAAAAAAAAAACCTATAATTGCATTTGGAAACAAGTATTTGGACACAATGATAAAACAGGGTAGCTTAATGATTGTCAGAGGTGTAAAAATTTCTCCTGAGGCATTTACTACAATATTATAATTATCATGTGCAATTAATTATTAATTATATAAGAATCTTGGTATGTAACTTATTTCATTCACAAGGTTTGTATGCTTATTAAAAATAAAAGCAATATGACACAATAAATACATGAGTATTGTTTTATTACAATCAGAGGTGTAACAAATTTTCCTCTGAAGTATTAACCAATTTTCTCCGATATAATGTGTCATGACTTTTATTTATTTTTTTTTAATTTAAAAATAAATTTAATTTATTTGGGGAAATAAACTTTCTTAACTTTAATAGCATGTACACAAATTTCAAATTCAACAAATTATAAAAATATGAATGAATTTTAAATAATAGATTTGAGGAAAATTAAAACCATCATAATATTTTAAATAATAATATGAAAATCTCATTTGTAATTCAATTGTAATTGAAAAATTCAATTTAAAATAAAATCAAAAGTACAGAATATAAATCTTGACTTTCACTCGTTGAGTCAGCTGATGGACGATTTTTTTAAGCACTAATCACTTTTTGAAGAATAATCACTTTTTAATTAATCACAAAAGACAATTTTGAGCACTGGTCTGGCACTGCAGACTACTGGAGAGTAAACGGAAGGTGATCAGTATATTTTGGTGAAAATGTAAAACAGAAGTGGTATTTTGGAAATCTGGTTGATTCAATTTGGCACTGAAGACCACTGGTGAGTAAAGTAGGCAATTATTGTAGTGATAACATAACAAGGAAATGACGTCGAGATCGGGATTATTCAGCACAGGTAAGGAGCCAGAAATTTTTATGATGACAAGGAGTCCCAACTCATTGAAGATATAAGGAGCACGCACATGATGATATAGAAGACAGACACAAGGGTTATCTATTGAACAACAAACCCGGCATGTTGGATGAGGTCACAGGTTACGGAATGCAGTGGATTCAACTGGGACTGGACCGGACACTGGACTGCGGTTTGCGTGAAACGATGTGGTCGGAGGCAGCCGAAGGAGACGGCGGTGAAAGAGCTTCTCCATGGAAACATCGCAGCTGGGTGAACCTGGACCGAATCAGTATTTTTGGAGCATGGCGACCTGCGGAGGCGCAATGCACCGTCGAAGCTGGGCCACCGGATTTAATTTTAATTATTTTAGCTCATTTGACAATTTTCCACAGGAAACTATCCTAGTCGACTCTTTAATATGTAAGCATTATTTTATGTGAATCAGAATGCAATTTTGAAGACATTGAAGAACTTTCGATTTCGTGACGTCGTTTTATTTCATCGTAGAGACGCAGGTATTATTTACAAGCGATGAGCACACACAGCACAGAACGACACGGAAAAGAATGAGGGAAAAGCTCTCGTTCATTTTATCCCTGATCTTAAATAACCTGAGATTTTGATTGGGAAAATATTTCTCCATAGTGCTAATATATAATGAGATTTCGATAGGGATTTTCGCTACACGCGCCGACAAGGCAGGGGAAACAAAGGGAGGTTTTAAAAAGAATGTGGTTACAGGACATTTTTCTAGCCCTTCATGCGGAGCGTGAGAAAATTTGGCTTTTAGCCGATTCAGCAATTAATTAATAGAGAAAGTGGAATTGGATCACGAAATAAGAAAATATTTTAGAATGGAGTTACTATTAGCAAAATTAAGATAAAATCTTGGAAATTAATTAAATAGAAATTAGAGTTTAAAATATCATTACACACACACACACACACACACACACACACACACACACACACACACACACACACACACACACACACACACACACACACATTACTCACTGCTTTCATGTTCCAAAAATGTAAATAGATAAACATTTATTTAACCCGTTTGTAAATAAAATAAAAATAAATAAGATGCACATTTTCATTTTAAGTTAAAAATTTATAAGTGCAATTTCCTTATTTTTGTTTATTAAATTCTTAAGTATATGATTTATGTATATTTATGGAAAAATGCGCATATTTCTTTAAAACTGAAATGTCACAAAAATTGATAAATATCAACAAATTTTATGTAAATTCAAGATTTTTAATTCCATCCATAAAACGTGTTGGATTTTTGAATTTCAAGCCAAAAAATGAAAAAAAGAGTTCAAAAAGTTAATTTCCCGATCGATGAAGATGAAAAAAAAAAAAAAAAAAAAAAAGATATTATTCAAAATCTAGTGATTAATTACTTGATAATTATTATACTTCTCCTTTCAAATTTTTATATGAGATAAAATAAAAATAAAACATTAATTTTTTAATTTAATAAAAAAATAGAATAAAAACTTTAAAGATTAAATAAAAAACACATTTTCCTCCAATATTTGATTAACTTTGACTTCACAGTTTTCAACTAACTTGTCAGATCTTACAGATACTACAGTTTTAAATTGAGGTGCAAATATTAGTTGAAGAATTATCATTCATAGTCAAATATTTTTCCAGGAAAAACATTAAGTAGCTATATCAATATGTGATTATATTATTTCTTTTTTTTTAATCTAAAATTTTAAAATTTCACTAAAATGTAATACTTTATAGAATAATAAAAAGGAATAAAACTTCAATGTTTAATTCAAAATATTTTTTTAATGAGTAGGTAGTTTTTATTCATATATATATATATACATATATATGTATATATATCATTGTGTTTATGAAATATTTAAGGAAAATAAAATATAATCATAATTAGTTGTCAAATATTTATAAACTCTAAATATTTTATTTCAAATAGAAAAAAAAATTAAAAAAAAATATTCATACAAAACATTATATTTGAATTACAGAATATATATATATATATATATATATATATATATATATATATATATATATATATATATATATATATATATATATATATATATATATATATATATATACATTTCTTGTACTTTTCCGAAATGATATATGCAAAGCAATAATATTTTTTAAATGTTTCACAAAGTCATTCATTTATAATATTTTAAAGGCATGAGTTAATCTGATTTTCACTCTCAAATCTGAAATATTTTTAATAGAGTTTTTTATTCTTTTGACAGAATACTTATTGAAAGGCAGCATCTAAATCTTGCATTTATTTTTAGTTTAACACTGGCAAAAACATCGCTAAAACGTTGATGGTGCAATTCTGTTAAGCAGTCAATAAAGATTAGAATGGATTATTTAATTATTTTTTCAATTTCGCGTGATAAACGATAAATGTGCACATCGATGGGGAATATTTCAATATAATTTGCTGTATAAATCTGACATAGCTTCCATTTGACAATACTTTCTTTGCGGTTTTAAATTTAAACTAATTCCCATCTGTTTTTCGCATACAAGTGAAGCATTGTAACCCTTCAGCAAAATGCTAGGCTAGTTGCTACACATTTGTCTTTGTAAATAAATCTGTTTTACTCTTTTCAAGTAAATCTGCTTTATAGAATCCATAGTCTTCTTCATAAGACTTAATTCGTGAATCCATATTCCCAGTAAGGCTTAAGACCACTCATGGGGTATTTTGGCATGCTCTAGAAAATATTTGATTCGTAATTGTAGAATGCACAAATTGGGTCTGAAGTCATTTTGACAACAGAAATCTAGATTCTTATTCATAACTGCTTCCAAATCTGTACAAATACGCATTGTTGAAAATTTCCCTCATCATCGTTTCAGATACGGATTAACCCAGTTGCAGAATGGAATTTATTCAAACAGCTATAAAATTAATATATATATATATATATATATATATATATATATATATATATATATATATATATATATATATATATATATATATATATATATATATATATATATATATATATATATATATATATTGATTCAAAACCTTCGATTTTCTTAAAAAATTTGATGTATCCTGAAATCTATAAACAAAATCATCAATAATATGCTCCTTCATCTACATAATTATTAGAAATTTAAGTGCATATTGAATTAAGTACTATTTTTTTTTTACAAGACATTCTTTTCCATCTTTGCTGATATTTTTCAAATCTAAGGTTTAACTTCTTATCGATACCAAACAAAAGGAAAATTGTATATATATATCTATGATAGGGAAGGCAGTTACGTTCTAAAATATATGATAGAATTGATTGACCGTTTTTGTGTTCTATAGTAAATGTTTTTTTGTTTTTATTTCCATTCTTTTTTTCCATTTTTCTATCATGTAAAATTTTGTTTTTGTAAAAGTTTCTAAAATATATGAATCGAACAAAATGTGTCCGTCATCATCATTATTATTAAGAATTTAATTCAGGATTGATTATTCGCAACTCGGAGTGAGTCTATTTCAAAATCACCATGAAAATTTTACTCTGTATTTCCTTATTATATTACACAAAATTCATCCGACGTACTTTAGATTTTTTAATACAAGATTGCTTATTAATGCTTTTACCAACATTGTTTTTGCGCTTTGAATAGGAAGGCGAATTAGTAAGGACTACTAGGCAGTATTCCTCAACCACATATGAAAGTGATTTGATAATTTTGACACAATAATAATAATAAAAAAATCTAAGTTGGATCGATTTGTATAAGCATTTGAAATTTTATTTTTTATATATTTTGGGACGCATTACTAAATTCTAAAGCAGCTTAAGTAAGCCTCATTATACTAAAATATCATCATAATTAGAAAATATATATTATATTAATTAATTAGGAAATTGTGTTAATATTTCATATTAATTGATTAATATATTATTAAATATCGATTCAAATGAACAATTGTGTCTATGAAATTTAGCAATGCTACAATTATTAATAAATATTTAGTTCATTAAAAAAGACTTACAACAAATACGTTTCTTGAATGTGGCATATAGCCCATATCTATCTTGAACGTTTGCTACAATAGAAACTTGTACATTGGTTATAGTGATTAAAAATTATCAAGTGAAGTGAGAAAACTGTAAAAATAACAAAATTATTATTCTCAGATTCAAATTCATTCTCAGATGACAAATTGTATATGTTTATATTTACCATAAATAAAATATTTGTTTACTGATACGCTTACAGGAAATAAAATCCTTTTTTCTCAAAGCTTAGAGTTATGGTTGAGAATTTAAGAAGTTTAATGTGTGTGATTCATTTGCAAAACAAAACAAAACAAAAGTATGGAAATTACCTAGAAATGCAGACTGAATGAATTTATTCGAAGTACAACACGGAAAACATGGAATAAAACCTAACCATCAGTTAGAAATAAAGAATACAGCACAATTTTAAGGTGAATAAATCATACTGATGAATTTAAAGTCGGACGCATTTAGCGATGTTTATCCATGAACATGAAAATAGAGGAAAATCCTACGATTTCATTATCATAGAGCATATCATAGAATGTAATAACAAATGCGATTCTAATGACTGCAGTAAATATGCAACGCATTTTAATTCGCCAAAGCAATTTATCGAAATATGTTGTCATTACAAAATCTGGGAAATTCATCCCATGAATGCTAACTATGATTTCAAATTTGCAGGAAACACAAGTTTCTAACAATTAGGGAGTACTGTGGAATGCTTCTCAAATTCATTTCAACCAGAGGTTTTCAAAGAAATGCATCGATGAGAGATTAGCAGTTGTACTCTCAATGAAACTGAACTTCAATGTGATAGCTGTACAATATTTGATTAGTGCAATTTGGGTTTGGCCTTTTTTTCTCTATATTAGTTTTCATAATAACTGTTGGTGTATTTGATTTTTACAATGAACAGTGGAAGCTTCCAAATTTCTGTCTCTAATTATACAGAATAAACCATAAACACATTGACCTGCAATTTCGGCAGATTTAAACTTGTGAAAATCATAAGGAAAATTTTGATAGCTGACCAAATAAACCAATAAGAATCCATCTACTTATGAAGGCTCTTATTGGAAGGGGTAAAGGTTAAGTATTTAACTAAAAAGATGCAAGACATAAATTCAAGACATATATATATATATATATATATATATATATATATATATATATATATATATATATATATATATATATATATATAATATAATTTATTTGCCGAAACTCGGTATTCGTTTATTTTTGTAAACTGCGGTTCCAAAAGTTAAGATACAAACAAAGGTTTTTTCAATTATTGAAAATAGCTGTCACTAATACTTTCAAAATTAACAGCTTGCATTATATGGAACTTAGATAATGCAATGTATTCATTCATGTTGCATTAAATGCACCTTAAAAGTTTAAAAAGCAACATTTTAAAGAACGTGCAACATTTCTTAATATTCCTGTTTGGGATTTTTGTCTACGGAATCGGCATTCATTATTTTTAGATAGTTGAGACAAAACTTATTAAAATCCTTTAGATGTTTTTTTTTTCCACTACGCATTGTCTAAATGATCTGCAGGTTTGGTGCTGAACAGTGTCCAGCTGTTGTCACTATATGTTTTAGTGTATGAGATATAATGAGCCAATTTCAAATAAATGTGTTAGAAATAATAGCATGCACATTCATCCAGAACTCATAGCATTTATAGATGATCGATATTTGGTTTTAAATAAAGGCTTAATAGTGAGCTAACTATCACAAAAAAAATTAATTTGAATATTCGAAGTCATTTTCATTTTCTATTCCGTAGTTCTTTTATTATCTAACATCATTGTTCATATACGAACAAAATTTAATTTATATTCATTATTAATTATATTGTACGCTTTGCACTTTGAAGGAATTAGAAATATGAACATAACTTTATTAATTATTTCATAGCACTCTGATTTTATAAATGATGTGACTACATAAATAATAAATAAAAAGCAAGCTTATAAAAAAGAATTACTGCTTAAAATAAAAGGGAAAGAAGACAGTAATTTTTGGGGCATTTTTATATATATCTATAAAATATCCTTTTCATCTTTTTTTCTTTGTTATCAAGTATATAAATTTATAATGAAGACTTATTTTAAATAAACTGGAAATACACATAACACCAAAGAGAAAACAATATTAATATTCAAGCATTATACAAATAATATTAATTCGAAAGTGATCATATTTTATGGAATAGAGTAGAAGCAAATATTCCTTAAGGTTTTATGATCTATTTTAGCCATAAACCAAACAACCATGTTGCATATTCGAGGTAGAAAATATAATTCTTTTTGTATGTTGGCTTTGTGAGAGTCTAAAATTTTAAATATTGCATTCTCTAATTTTTTTAGATGCTTTTAGAAATTATTTCATGTTTCATTAAATAAAATATACAATAAAAAATGCAAAAATAACCCTTTTTTAATATGTTTTTAGCCTTCTGGAAAAACCTCCCTTTCATTTCTTTTATGAGGTCATTGCTGCTTTTTCTTATACCACTTTTCCATTGATTGAATGCATGCAGTTTGACGAACATAATATTGATCTTTTGGGATGCCTGCTGCTGAATAAGCAAGAATGCCAACGGAAGTAAAGAAAGGTCTTTTTTTTTTCCTCTTCTTCTAATTCTCTTCTTTTTTTTTTCTTTTTTTTTCCAATCGAGAGCGGCATTTCCAGTCTATCCCATATTTTTTTCTATATCTGCTTTATGATTATTTTCTCTTACAGTGCACATCTCCATTCATCATTCAAATTTAGTCTTTGTTTAATGTGTTGTTTTTATGCGCTAGGAAAATAAAATATTTGAATAATTAAGAAAATTATTATTTTTTGCATGGTATTTTTCATTTTAATAATATCTTTGAAAAAACTTCAACATTTGAACATTCAAACGTAACGAATGGTGTGTTTTACAGGAAATTATTTTTTTCTTCTTCATTATTTAAATAGATTGTATACATTTTTGCGTTCATATAATAACAATTTTTTTAAGGTTTATATGTTCACAATTTTTTTAATTCAGTATTCATCATTATTTTATTCATTATCGTTTTAATCAGATTATCCATGCATATCAAACTTGTAATTCGTGAGTTTTATGCTTTTTTGACAATATTTCTAAGGAATTATGATATATCTTTCAAACAGAATCGCTCTTATTTTTATGTAAACATATTTAATTCCATGCCTCGGAAAATATTTAAATGAGAATATCGGAGTTGTGAAAGTTGTTTTATTGCTAATAGAAATGTGCATTAAAAAGTATGATTTTTAAGAATGTATAAAATAATACAATAATAAAACATGAAAATTCGCATTCTATATTCTCAAGCAATGCATAGATAAATAATAAAATGCTAAAAATGTGACCTCAAAAATTTAGTAATAGTAAAATCATTTAAACCAATGAATATAAAAATAAATGGAAATTGATTAACTTTGACAGACTTCATAAAGCGCAAAATGTATGCATTCAAGACAATGATTGCAGAAAAAGCAAAATAAAAATTAATTTAATTAAAAAAAAAGTTAACACTGGTCAACTCAAAAAATATAAAAATTAATAACTAATTAATAACTAAATGAGACTTGCTATTAAGGAATAATATATGCATTTAATTAATTTTTTCTGAAAATTTGATAAAATACATATGAATATCATAGTTGCTGAATATTATATGCAACAACATAAATTGTTTATTTATCACTGTTAAATGGTCATATAACATATTTTATAAAACGAGAGAACAACAATTTTCCCCTCGATAATGTTATCACTGCATAATTTTTATACAAAAGCTAATGTAGGATCTAAGAAAACACATAATTTTCTTTTGCTCTCTTTTGGATCGTTTCGAAAGTTGAAATATAATTTTAAATAAATTATAGAAATGTGTAATATAATATTTTATTTTCATTTGAAAAATTTCCAGTGTTTGTATGGTTTGTAATTTCCAATTTATTTTGGAGATAAATACTTTAATACAGAAAAATTAAAACTCATTGATGAAAAAATTTTATCGTAAAACCATGTAGCTATTTTTGTTTTGAAAAATATAATTTTCAAAATAATTATATTTATATAATTTGAATATTTTTGCGATCTTTATACTGGTTCACATAGTCTTTGCAGTTTACGTTAAAATAGGCACTTTGTTATTAACTTTATGAAACTATATGAATTGTATTTAAATGTGGAAAATGTCCGATATTTAATAACTGAAACAGAGTTTCAGTGTGTGAAGAATGGATATAACTTTCTTGTTCACCTAGAAAGAAATATATTTTCTGTGTCTGTTCTATTATATTGAAAATATTGTTGTAATTTTGCATAATATAGGTTGCATTTCATAAAATATTAGTTCTTTTCTATAAGATACTTTTCTTTGGATAATATGGAATCTGTTTTCTCATTTTATACTGGTTTTTATATGTTTTTTTTTTCATTTTAATCGCACTGCATTAAGAGTTGTTTGAAAAAATGATATTTATTTCATAATAAAATATGTTTCCCTTATATATTTGATTACCAACTTGATAATAAATTGTTTTTCAATAATATTTGAGAGGACATTTTTTTTTATCTAATTGTAAATACACAATATAATGTGTATGGGTGAAGATAATATATAGACTAGTCTCGATAATATATTCGCATTACATATTCCCTATACCCTCCTTATGGATGTGAATTAAATAGGCTAAAGATTACATATACATTGACATATTTAATATAGTTCACCGAAATTCCACGATTTAAAAAAAATTGAAATAGCTAATAGGTGGAAAAATTGCCATATCGAATTGAGTTACATTTTATATTTTCTATTAATCTGTACAATAGATTAAGTCCTATATATGAAATATAGGACTTCTATCTTAGTTTTTATTCATTTTTTATAAACTGAAGATCATTGATATAGTTAATATTTTTTTATGTGAAAATAGCTTTTATAACGTATAAATTCGTTTATTCAATTTCGGCAATGCTGCCTTATTTTCGTTTTATATTGCTTGCACAATTAGCACTAAGAATAATAATAAAAAAATGTTAACAGAAAAATGTTTCAAATCATGTTTTAAAGTAATTTATCCTTGAGAATGAACAATTGTATCTTTATTAATGACTTCAATTCTTTAAACAGAGCATATATTTTTTATTGTAGCGATCTTTTTTTTTTTTTTTTTTTTTTCTAATTTTTGGATCTAAAACTTTTATGAATCTTATATTTGAAATGATGAAAATATATTTCATATTTGAAAATCTTCTGGTTGTCTTATAAGTATTTTATCTAATTTATATAAGAAATTGTGATCCAGCTTTGTTTCGTATTGATTTTCTGATACTGCACTGATAATTCAGAATTATCTTATCATAAAGCAAGAATTCACCATTCTTTTGTTTCTGATGAATATTTCGTGTAATTTAATTAATTTTGTACAGGAAAAAATTGTTGAATTCTTCAGAGTTATTATTGCTCATTAGTGATTTTTGCTAATAAAATAGTAGAACGTTAGTTTTCATCTGATACTTATTTTTAGATATATTGTTTTTTAAATTCATATAAAATGTTGTACATTTTCCTTTGTTTTAATTATTACTTTAATTATTACTATTCGTTATGTGCCATTCTAAAAATGTATAAATTATAACTAAAAATTATTTAATTTATCAAAAATATGTCATTATTTTTAAAAGTCATTTTGTATATACGAATTTAGGGATAAAAATGAAGATGTATTTCTATTATATTAATAATTTAAAATTTGTATTAATTTGTATACTTCATATGCAGTTCCAAAAATAAAAAAAAGGAAATAAATAATGTGTTATATATGTTTCATCTCTTTTTTTATTGTATCTGAAATCTACATTCTTTAGTTATACTTGAGTTCAATTTAGCATTATTCTTAATTAGGATGCACATATCGTTAATATAAACATGATTGCTTACTATGTATTTTTATCTGAAAAAAATTGAAATAAATGAAATTGCTTATTTATTATTTATTGCTACAATTTGCAATAAATACTAAATATGCAATGTAAAGAATTTTGTGGGGAAATAAATAATTGAATTCAGTATTGTCATAGCGTAACATTGCTCAGTTTTATTGCAGTTTATTCCGTAATATTGTAATTTAATCAAATTAAAAGAAATGGGAAAATAATACTTGTTTTTCAACAAAAACATTTAAACACACTCTGCATTTAGTTACCGAGTGAGTCGACTGGGTACAAAACTGTCGTTATATTTGTCCGTTCATATGGTCCCTTTATCACAAAGCGGACGCAAAATAAAAACCGCCTCGAGACATTTTTCAACTCCTTTAGAAAACTTTTCCACAACCGTCGTTAGTGATTTCATTCGCTGAACCGTAAAAAGAAAAAGTGGTATGTGGGGGAGGGAAGGAAAATCTTTACAACTGCTCTGTGAGCAAAAATAAAAATCGGATTTAAAGCAAACGGCGAAACACAAGAGAACAGAGAGAAAAAAATTAGAAGAAACGGTATGAAATATTGTGTACTTTCGTTTTATTGTTTCCGAAGTCATTAGTTTTATTTATTGTTATTTATGACAAATTCTAAGATAGAAGTTAGACTTTTGCAGAATAACTAATTATCTCAATGACAAGACAAAAAGAACGCAGCAAAGAAATGATCAATGCATAAACGAATACGATTTGCTGAAACAAATGTGTTACGGTTTCAGATTGGCTTTTTGAAATGTGGAACAAAATTTATTTTACTTTGCTACTTTTATTTTAGAGATATTCGATATTAATATAAACTTAAAATGGGAAAGAAATATTCTAAGCAGCATTTGTTTTAAGTGTTTAAACAAAGTATATCTTCGAAGGAATTCAAGTAAATTTCATTTATATTTTTCGTGTTTTAAACGTTAATACGAGTGCACTTCAAAGCACATCACTAGAACATATATCGATTTCTCACTAGTGCTATGTATAAGAAAATTAAGGCGATAAAAGTTGTGTATACATAAATGTAAAGGAAAATAAAATTCAAATTCAATTTAACAGTGTAACATGGTTTTTTGTACTTAATATGTAAATACATAATTCAACAATGTGATAATTTTTCTTTGAAAAGGGACTTATTCTTTTACATTTGGAATGAAAATAGAAACAGTGTTTGTATAAAATAGAACTTATGGTTAAAATTTCTAAATTCAGACCAATATTTCCTAAATATAAAAACTACTCAACAATGAATATGAGAGAAATTATCCAATCGTTTTAAAAGGCGTATATTTCCCTGATAAGTGAAAATATTATTTAAAAAAATATTGATTCCGATATATTTTTTTTTTTTTTTTGCAAATATTAATACTTACTGTCAAAGGTTTTATTTACGTCGAAATGTATTTTTATCTTTAGAACATTTTATTAATTAAAGAATTAATTACATTCAAATTATTGTATGTATGATATCTTAAATTTAACTGCTGAGAATGTTTAAGAATGTATTGAAAAATCAATGTTAAGAAAATTTCAAAGCGATAAAGATATATCAGAAATAAATATGAGTTGTGCTTTGAATTAAAAAAAGTTTATGTTTCCCTTTCTTCTTTTGTTGTATGGTCTATAATGTTTTCAGATTGCATGGTTTTTTTTATATAATTTAGACAAATTTTATTCCTTAAAATACTAACTTTAATAATGTCTTTAAGCTAAAAATCTAGTGTAGTAGACAATCTATTTCACCTATAATAGAAAAAGGTGTTGATGAAACAAAAAGAACCCAATCTGAGTTATGAATATACTAATGATATGCAGATATGATTAAGAAAAAATGAATCAGTGCAGCGTTATTATGCAGAAATATTTCCTCAAAAATATTATTCATGCTTTAGGTATTTTCGAATTTTATTTAGAAAATGCTTATATTTTATTGAATAAATTTCTTATAAGAATTCTTATGAACTTTACATCACCAAGAAACTTTCCAATTATAACTATTGAAATTACTTGCTCAAGACAACAAATTCATATAAATTTATTCCTAAACTTGAAAATTAAATTTATGATATAATTTGTGTCTTGAATTTATGAATTAAGAAATCTTTTATATTACAAGAATAAATCATGTTTCCCTGAAATTACTTAAGAATTTTACTTCGTGTATTTGACATTTTAATCAAATTTTATCTGCATTTACATTGTAATATTAAGGATTTTGAAAGTATTTTTATGTTTTGCATAATTTTTAAATGATCTAATCTTTAATCTTTTTTAATGATCTTTAAAGAATTTCTACTTTTAATTTTCTAAATTTGTTATAACCAATTAAACGTATTTTAAATGAATATTTTTTTTGTTATATCAGAAAATTCATAGGAAGTTTTGTTAAATTTTTAAAAGATTCTTTTTCCTACTTGCTTACCCCTGTTTTTAGAAATATCGCTCTTTATTTAAATAAATTAAAATTAAAATTATATTCTTCTTTTAATTTACAACGTTGTGGTGAAATTAATCTTAAATTGCGAAATAGTTTTAATTTCGAAAATGATATCATAAGTTTTATATAATTAATTTTTTTCATACAAATTAAAATCCTGAAATGATTTTTGAAAAAGTGAAAATATGAAGAAATCGGTATGCTATAAAATTATTTGAAATTAACAAGAATAACATTCTTTAATATTTTTTCTCAAATTATATACAATTTTGATATTTTTAATAAAATTATAATACTATTGCAATACGTATTTAGATTTATATAAAACAAATTAGAGCTGTAAAAATGTAAATGAAATAATTAATTTAAATATATTTTTTTTACAATTTTTTAATTATATTTTTTATTAGTAACCATGCCTATAAAGTCATTTTTATGTTATTAAATGAATTGAAATGATACATCTGTTGGATGTTTGTTACATAAATTTCTGCAAGAAAATTATTCCATCAGATGAGATGAAGTTGTTTATTTTGTATTTGCTTCTTTTAAAGGTACCACAAGAGACTGGTTTGGTCCTACCTTCGAATTTTTGATGTGATAATGTATTGCAGATGTATTCTGAGCATGCTCTCTAACTCTGAGAAATTCCACAACTTGTCCAGGAGGGCATCGTTTGAATTTCGAAACCAAATGTAACGCAACCATGGCCACATTCACTTAGATAATCAACGGAATCAGATTTCGAACCCTCCATTACCGGAACCTATGAAATTTTGGGCATTAATTTATGGTGGAATAGGTTTAAGGACTTAAATTTAATGGACTTAAGTTTTCCCCCTATAACCATGATATTATTAATATACTCCTCAATTTGTAATCTTACAGATTTACATACCAAAAATATAATCAAAAATGTTGGGAATCATGACGAACGAAATGATTTTTGAAAATCTGCGTAACTTTATTTTATAAAATTATATGTCTACTATATCGTATTTAATGCATCAAATAAAAATAATCGAATTTATAAAAGTGAGCATGTATTTTACAATAATTTATGCATATAAAATTTAAAATAAAAATTTTTAATATTAAATTAATAATATATATAAAGGTATATTTATTGTATATCTAATTTTAAATGTATTTTTTAATATATTGCATGTAAACTTCAATTCTCAATTTTCTAGGAGGTTCCGTAGGATTTATAATTCCTGGCAAATTTCAGTTCTGAAATTATCAATCATGTAAAAGAAATTTTTCAAATTAAGTATATAAAACGGGGCAATAAATATGTCTGAAGGAGGGAAAAAAAGGGGGAATAATTTTTGCAACATAAAAAAGAAAAAAGGATGGCACTATTCTTTTCAACATTTTTATGAAAAAACTTCGACTGAAATAAAACAAATCCTAAAGCCGAATTTTATACAATTAATGAATTTATTTAAACGCATCATCGTATCGAAAGGAAAATATGCAAACAAAATTATAACCAAGAAAATTATATGAGAACACTAATTCACATTATTTATTTTTAATTGCTAATTATGAATCTTGAGTAACAAATGAAAACTGAATTCTTTGCAATATTTCATATTTTATAAAGTATTGTTAATATTTCATTACAATAAATTATTTTTTGTATGAACAAATTGTGTTTGAAAATACATTTATATTTTTATACAAACTCAAATAAAAAAAATAAAGCGAATAAATGTAAGAAAAAATAATATACATCGTTGAGCTTATTTACAAATGCATAGAAACATTAAGACTTATTTGCCTCGTTAAGACAAATGACATTAGATATAAAAATTTTAATAAAAAATCTTTCTATAAAATGCCAAGAGAAAAACATGCAATATTCTTTTAATTCATATATACTATGGTAGAGAAATTCAAACTGATTAAAGCATTAATAAAGAAGTAATCCTTTGACAGTGATCAAGAAAAATTTATTTAAATCTAATAACTAAGGAATATTACGATGTCAGCTAAATATGGGGAAATTGTAAATGGTATTAAAATCATGAATGTCATTAACAAGATATTTAATGTTGTGACTAATAGATTATTTTCCTTGAGTTTAAAGTCTTTTTATTTGTAAGAAGGGTATTAAGGCAATCAAGAAAATATTTTGTTTATCGTAAATGCGGGATTATAAATCTTTGTTTTATTATTAGTTATTTTATTATTATAGATAGTATTATTATTAGTTCGATTGTTATTTTATCTTATTGTTTCATTATTTTGCAATTCATTATTATTCTTAGTTATTTATCAATAGATGAAACATAAATAACCACATTAATTATAAAGTATATCATATTATTATATTTCGATAAATTATTTTCTAAATAAAATTTAAATTCCTTTACCATAGAATTGCATTGTCTTACAAATAATAATTTTTTTTCCAACTGGATACGCAATTATTACTTCTTAAATTTTACTAGAAATTCAAATAATTTCGGTTTATTGATTTTAAAATAAAAAGTCTAAGGAATTGGATATTTTAATTTAATTTGAGATGAATATGCTTTATAAATGTCTTCCCAAATTAATTATATTTTATTTATTTAAAATATGATTACTATAACTTGTTAAATAAAGGATTTTCTAAAGATAGAGCATTTTAAATATTCATACAATTTTGCTTTGTTTATTAATGATTCGTATCTAAGCAACACATTGCCTATCTTTTGATGGACATTACTATACTGAATTGCGAGCATTTGATGAGGATGACGTATGAGTCAGTATTTCTTTATCTAAGCTTCTGCTCCATGCAGGAGATATAATTTGACTCATAATGCCTGCTATAACTTATTGTAGGCGCGAATACATGCCATATATTTAATGGAATAGGGTTTCAAACTTGTAATGCTTTGGCTCTAAAGTTTTTTTAATAATTTTATAAATCTTTAATATATTTTTTACATAAAAATTTCAAGTATTTAAATAAATATTGCATAATGTTTGTCACAATGTTTGCAGAAAAATGTGTAACAATTTTTTAAATCCCTGTTTCAAACTTATTTTTTATTCTTTTTGTTTTTAAACATGTTATAATCAAAACCTACAAACTAAATACAGTCATTTTTTTCTATAAAATGCAGGACACATTTTGTGTAATGGCACTTATTTTAAACTACTTTATTGCTAGTGGTTATTACAGAACTTGGTATTGATTGGGAAATATTTATCATCCACAATAAAGAAAGCAATTCAAACCAGACGCTAAGTAATTCCTTGTGCCCTTGCACTGCATTATTACAAACCAATATCGGAAAAGGTTTGAAAAAAATAAAAGCAAAAACCGGGATGCTGACACAGCAGAAACGCATCAAATAAGAAATAGAATATGCTTCTCAATCTTCGATCAAACCTTAGAAGTGGTGGGGCGATTCTGCCTCGAGTTATTAGACAACCATCTGACCACAACTGCTTCTCAGGACTATAAACCACAATATCCTGACAACACCAGTCTTTTTTCCCCACACTTCTTTCGGTCGTTGTTTTGGAGAAAGAAAGAGGTCACGCTTCCTCGCCATTGTTGTCCATACATCCAAAACATCATGGAAGTTAAAGTGAACAAATGGAAAACTAACTCATTATTATTTTTTTTAAAATCTTTATTTTACTTGACTTATTTCAAGCTGCAAAGGTTGGATTACAGAATTATATTTCTCACTAGTCTTTTTGATGGTTTTCAATTTAAAAATGTTACTCGCTTGTGTAATCTCGTTATAACTTTTTTGTACTCATTAAATTATCAATTGATTGATAAATTCAAAATTAAACTTTTGCTTTCATATTAATGGAACTTTTTTGGTTTTTGATTTGTGAAAAAGTAAGTAAAATCTTATAATAGTTATAGTAAAGCTTATAAATTGATGATGAAAAATTAGACAGTAATTATAATAAAAACATATCTTTATTCTGTATTAATAAAATTGTATTAAAAATATCTGTAATTTGTTTTTAGCTGAAAATTTTTGTATTATCAGACGTCACTCTTAATTGCTTAATGATTCACTGAAATTTTAATAAGTTATACTTTTAATTAAAGATATAGTATTTAATTAATTATATGGTATTTTTTTAAATTAAATATCTAGTAAAATGAGTATGATTTAAATGTATTTTTACGAAAAATGAAATAACTTGGTTTTTTATAATCTTACCTCAAATTTATATGGAATATTTTACTGAGAAGGAAATTTTATAAATTCTTTCAAACTTTCCAAATCCAAAAATTAGCTTTCATTGCAAGATAATTTGTTTATTTCGCGCAGATCATTCTTTATTTTTCTTTTTATATTGGATAGAAAATATGTTTTAACATCTCAAATTATTTATGATTAATTTTTATAACATTTTTAATCTTTTAAATCTAAAAAAATAATGATTTTGCACTAATATCTGCAAAAACAAAATCGGAGGTGCATTTTGGTTTGCATTCGTTTCAGTCAATATTAGAAAACTTGAAAAACTGATAATATTTTATGCATAATGAATATTAGTTGAAAATACAAAATTATAAAACTGAAAAGGGCATATTTTAGCATAAGGGCAATAATTATGATTTTTAATTGAGTTTATATCCTTTAGATAAATGGTAGATCTTCATTGTGAAAAGAAGAAGATACATCTTAATTTTATTTGACACCAAATTTGGGGAAAAGAGTAGCTTGAAGTTTGCCCTTTAATAAAAATATAGTAAAAATAAAATCTCGATTATGAAATTTAAAATAATAATGGAATTAACAGAATTTGTTTATTCTTATTCAAAAATATAAAAATGTCGACTTCTCTCCTTCTATTCAGTAATATCAATGCATATTTCAATCTATCAAGTGAGTTTTATTTTAAGCATTCACTTTTTTTCTGACCCAGTGAATACGCTGAATGTTTAAGATACGTAAGCCGATTGTTTGAAACTGCATTTATTTTTATGAATAAGGTGAAGTAAAATCAAATAATTGAAAAGGAAATTTAGAAGAGAAAACTCTACCATTACGACATTATTGAAATCGTAAAATAGAATAATTTAAATATGTTTAGATTCACTTTCATCATAAAATTAAAGCATACTTAAAGAATTCTTTGAATGAATAAATCAGTTACGGAATCGCAGATGCCGTTATTAATGATACGATGTTAAGTATTGCATCTTTAATAATATATCACACAATAAATATAATAATTGAAATGTGATTTCAGTAATTAATCATATAATTAAAAAATTTTCTTTCTTCCATTTTTAAAGATATGAATGTATTTAATTACTTAATGTTGCTAATTTAATAATTAATTTTGTGTTTTATATGCATTATTGACTTATTTAATTATAAACGTATGTATGAAAGCTGATGCATTTGAACTAAAATATATCATATAAGATTATTTACAATTTAATAAGATGATCAATGTTTTGAGTATAGCTATAGAAAAATATAAAGCTCATTATGTTTGGAAATTAGCATGGATAATATATTTAAATATTTCTGTGAATAATACTTCAGAATGAGACTTGAAAAAAGTTAACATTAATCAATTTAGCATTGCTTAATGTTAAATTATTTTCTGCAAGCACTTTTTTGGAATATATACGTGATCATGTTATTTTATCATTATGGAATTCTGTAATTTATATGTCAACTAAAATATATAAATTAATTTTTGGTGTGACTTGATAAATATTCTTATGAGCAAATATGTAAATTATTTGCTACTAAGCTTATTTAATGAAACATTGTAATCAGTAATATACAACATACTTACTTACATACAATATACGTAGTAAATTTACAATTTATAAAATGATGAATTATCAAAAAGAAATGCTAACAATATATATATATATATATATATATATATATATATATATATATATATATATATATATATATATATATATATATATATATATATATATATATATATATATATATATATATATATATATATATATATATATATATATATATATATATATATATATATATATATATATATATATATATATATATATATATATATTTTATTTCCTGTTCTAAATACAATTCCGAAATAAAACAGCACATATTGATAACTAAGTTTAGTTTCTAAAATACAGTTAAGATACTTTATATCCTGATTTTCTCCCATGCATTCTACTTAACAAATAATGAAGACATGCGCATTAGTTATAATTAGACAAATATAATAATGCGCGATGATAATGGTGTGCAAATATAAAACTTTCAACATAAATTATAAATAATGCATTTATTGATTTTCCGTTTCTTTCTTTTTCTACAGCAGTCTTAATTTAAATTGAAATTCAAAAATAAGTTACTTATGCAGAGCTTAAATGAGGTTATTTACCTCAGTGCTTAATATGATTTATTTTTAATTATTTCCAGGAAGAATTCAAATATATTTTAAATTTTATATGTGTTCCTAAATTCTAGTTATATAATGTACTTTGCACAGAACTTTTAATATATACTCAAATACAAAAACAAATGAAATCAACATTTCGGAATTCTTATAAATCAACTCGCATAATACAAGTTTAACGTTTTGTATTTTCCTGGAGGCTCATTTAAAGCTCAAAATTTATGGAAATGTCAACAATAAAGATGCAGTTATTCATAACATGAAGCTATAATGTACTTTATTTCCTAGTATATGATGCTAATTTTATTTCTCATTATAAAATGGAAACTATTTTATTAATTAGGAAAAATTTAATTTCAGAAGAAGTTCTGAATTATCTATTATTAGTTTCAAAAAATGAATATGTCTAAATACTGTGCTCCATTAATTATTCCAAATAGGAATATTCAAACACAGCGCACTAATGCAATCTAAAATTATTAACACCCGCCATTTTTTATTACAAGATAATTATATCATACCTATCATTCTAATTTAATAAGATTAATTTATGTCTGTTAATATAATCTTGAAAAACATTTTCCTTCATTTCCTTATAGATAAAAAAATAATATTTTGAGAGCTTATTTTTATATTATTCTTTTCTTATTTTCTAAATACATTTTAGCATCGTAGGCATACATTTAAAAATGAATCGAAATATTTACTACATGAATTGAGGGATAAAAAATTATCTTTGTCGATATCGACCAAACTTTATAGAAGAAGATTAATTTGAAACGTCAGATGTTAACATTGATTTAGCACCAGACTATACGTCATGTCAAGATGAAAAAGCCCAAACTGACAGTACTTTGCAATAATTTTGTTTCCCTCAATTTTTCCACTTCAAGTGGTTATGCTACTTTTAATCTTCATTTTTTTTTCATTGATTTTGGAAGTTTTATTATTGTTGAAAATTTCACTACTTATTTCTTTCCATAGAACTTTTCTAGCTTTAATTCTCAGACTTTATTTTAAATAGACCTTGTACGGCTTTAAGTAATTCAGTTTATGACAGTATTCTTGGATATTTTAGTGCAAAAGAAAATTATATTATTTTTGAAATGTTATAAAAAGTATATTTGATTTTCAAACAAACATTTAGTCTTGCTTATTATAATTTGGGATGAATTTTAATAGGCTCATTATTATCATAATAGATATTTTCCTTTGAGACAATTTTTATGATTTTCTTTTGGTTTATGTCAAATATCGGTCAGAAGATAAAAGTTCTTAATAGTATTCATAAATATTTGTTTAATACTGTACATGCCATGAGTAGAATTTTATTACATTTTCTTTCATGCTAATCTCGAAAATACGATTTTCTCTGTACATACTCATTTCATGTTTACATGTTTTAAGCATGTGTTGAATGCTTTTAGTTTAGCGATTTCGTTAAGATTTTAATTTTGAAAACTTTTTTCAAATATATTTTTAAAATCATACGCTAAAAGTTATTTATATTTCCAAGTCCTAAAACGTGTTAATAATAAATGGTTTTTGAAAAAATAAAGCCACTTACAGACGAATCCTGAGTGAAATTATATTCAGGCGATGTTTGTTTCTGTTAGAGCAGATCAACTTCAATATAATTATTCTTTCTCCTTTTTAATAGTTAAACGACTATTTTACCACTTTACACCAAATATTTTCAAGGTATAAAATAAACTAAATAACCATTGCACGTATTATTATTTTATCTTTTTCTGGATACACTATTTTTGCTTCTAGAGCAAAAGTTGTTAAATGAAATAATTAGACCACACCATGGACAAGTGGCTGAATGCTATAAAAATATTTGATAAAGTTTTTTTTTCAAAATGCTTTAAATTCAAAACGACTTCTCGTAAAGCTAGGGAAGCATGCCGTTATTGCAAAGTGATTATGCTAAATTTATTGAGACAGGTTACAGCGCCCGTAGTGGCTAAACGAGGAAATTACAAGATATTATAGTAGAGGAAATTAGCCAAAAAAAAATCCAATTAGAAAAATATACGCTATACAAAAATAAAAACACAAGATAGCATTTGATGGAGTTATATGTGAAATTGAAGGAAATATTTGTGACTAAAATTATAAATTTTTCCTTAATTAAAAAAAAATGTGTTCAAATTTTGAAAAAAAAATATTCTTTGGTATTATTATACAGTCTTTTCGAGCTATGCGAAATTTAAGAAACGAAGAAATTAAACAGAAATATATGACAAATCTGAAAACTGAACTCTGGGATGGGTGGGAGAGGAATACCACAGAATAAGTTTTTCATTTTTAGAATGAACCCTATTTCATGTCCCCGAAAGTTCGTAATTTTGATCCCAAATATCATCATCAATTTTACAGAAAATTGGATGGAAATCTCACATAAATCGTTTTATTTTCTGTGTTTTTATTATGGTATGTCATGAATTTTTCTAAGTGGATATTTGGGCAAATCTACTTAAGGTGTATGTACACACTTAAAACTTCGAAAATCGTTCAAAATATTGATTTTTTTTTTATTGCTTAATAATGTTCTCTGATCCTTTAGCTTTCAAACGATACCAAGATGTTGTCAATATTCGAAATGTTTCTCGAGTTATAATTATTTTTCTTGAGATGCTTTCATTAAAAACTCTAATTACGGTGTTTTTAAAACTCATTTTATGAAGAATGATATTTTTCTTTATGTTGCTGCATTCAAACAATCATAACTCAACAAGAAATTAACCAAATACAGTTATTTATATATCAAAATAATCTGTATGAAATAGCAGATGTTTTGAGCGTCAATCAAAGTTTTATTTATAGAAATAAATTTTTTATAGCTGTTTAAATGTTAAAATTACAGAAAAAATCTCGCTTTTTCTATTCATTGTTGATGAAAAAATTCTTTTAAAAAAACTCTACATTTTTATATCTTGTTTGAGGCAGACAACATAAAGACTAATAATAGGCATAATTTCCAACTAGAATTGTGTGTCTGTACAAATTAGAATTTAAGATATCATGTTTCAAAAAATAGGCTAATTAGCTCATTAAATATTATTTAACTAGTTAATAATTAGTATAATATGGTTTTTTTTAACTGAAATGAGTTTAAACATATATTAATAACCTACTGTAGAAAAACTGGACTTTTAAAGTTAAAATTAAATAAAAAATCATCAAGTGTGTACGTACACCTTAATTTTTTAAGTTATTTTTTGCAACTTCTTTATTTCACCGTTGAAGGTGCTATAATCTGTCTCAACAAATTCAGCGTAATCCCTTTACAATAGGTAAATGTTATTTGTCAGCATATACGAGACATCGTTCTGAAATTAAAATTCTTAAAAGTACTTTACTGAACACACTGCATATTTGAGATATATAAAGGTTCAGATATTTTATAATGAAAATGTTCTAAATGTACCATTAAATAACTTTACATAAAATAGTCATGCACATTTAAAAAAATGCAAAACAAGAAACTATTTAACCATACGACAGATTTCTGTTTAATAAAAAGCGTACCTTCAAACGCATCTAATATACTAAATGAATGCTGATGGAAATAAATGGAGTGATTACTTTTCACTTATAATCAAATTTCTTTTTCTTATTTATTTTTTCGAAAAATTTAAAATCATCTTGTTCAGATTTCCAACAGACGTACTTATTAATCTGAAAGATGGGAAATTTTGTAATTCACTTATTATAAGGATAATAAAAATGTTAATTGAATAAAAGCAGTTCAAAATATTGGGACAAATTCAGATTTATTAACAAATCATAAATTTAGCTATAAATTTTACTCTTTCAATTATAATTCTTAAGAAAAAAAAGCTATTAAGCATGCAAATTTCCGTTGTCAACTACATTGGCCTCCAAGAATTAAAGTTCAGCCAGTTTTTCTAAGCTTGCCATTAAAAAAATACAAGCCACATTAAAAATTCCCAGTTTATATGTGTCATATTAAAGTAATCTATGGAAACGTATGCAAAATCAATAGCTACCATATTTAAAGTTGAATATTTGTATAGGAATCGGAGAAAATGTGCAAATATCTAAGCTTCCTAATTTCGTGTGTAAATCGGGAGTTTCTTTAACAATATATAGAAGATACCAGAAATGTCTAGGAGAATCGGTTACTCAATCTGTTAAGATAGCGATAGGTTGGATGAATGAAAATGGTGTTCTCATAGGCTAATGTTGCTAGAAGTCTCAGTGTGTCTCGCTGTGTCGGCAAATGATTATGGAATCACATCGATCAGAGGATTGACATGTTTCAAACCGACCACAAGTCGCAATACCTATAAGAGACCATTACTTAGCACTTTCGGACAGAACGAAAAGAAAAGCTAATGCGACTAGCCCATGGTAGATTTTGTTTGGCGACAGGGCAAGATTTTCCACTACTTCAGTGTATAAACGTATTCCCAATATATATATGGATGGATGACGATCAGTTGTGTGTCTCCCCTTGAAGCCAGAACATAGAGTTGCCCGTTTACGTTGGCAAGAGAACATGTCTTCCAAACCAGTCATCAATAGGCTTCTGTACTCTTCACAGAAGAATCCAGGTTCACACAGGGAAATAATTCAGATCGTCAGAAGGACTAGAAGGAACGACGTACCAGAAATATCTAATCCACCACTGTAGAAAGTAACAGTTGAAGAGACAGTGGTAGAATTGGGCAGAAATTTTTCTCGATGATAATACTAATATGCATGTATTCCATGGAGGACTTTTGAACGGTGTGAGATATCAGATCGATATCCTTGATCTGTCTGTCCGCCCATACGCCGTTCCTAATGGTAGTGATTATCTTCTGATAAAAGACAATTCTCAAACACACTGATGTCCGCAATTATTAAGGACTGTCTGGAGGGTCATGGTGTAGAGAAAATGGAATGATCAACTCTTTCCTCAGACCTAAATTCTATGAAATATTTTTGAGATCTGGAATAAGGTAACTCCGTGTATGATCTTTACTTTTCATTTCGGTGTCGGGCAACATAATTATCAGCACAGAATGTCGATGCCGCCAATGCATTGCATTTTGAGGTGTAATGTTTCAACGACATTTTTCTACGTAAAAATATAATTTACTCTTTTCTCTAAGATTGGAGTTCTCTTCAAATAGTGCATAGTTTTCTTCTGAATCATACTTCTGTTGAGCGTTAAAAAATTTATATGCTACATTCATTAAAGAGTTGTAAAGTTTCTTCCAAATATTTTGAGTCTATGTTCATACATTCTCAAATTAGATGCAGCAAACTGGTTGCATTTTTACTGTTGGAACCCAATGAATCATCTGATATCCCAAGATATATCTAGTTGGTCAGTGTATTTAATTAGAAATGTAAATCAATATCAAATGCTTTCAATATCAGGTAATATTCTCGGACAATCATAGTAACTGTTATATGTTTTGTGAATAGTTTACTACCATTTAACAATTTTCCTAAACCGAAATCAGTATATACTGATGTATGGAGATTGACCGGGTCACATGTGCCAAAAGAGTAGGATGGAGACATTTTCTTTTGAAATTCTTAAGAAAATATTAGTATTCGAAAAACGAATTTTTGTTTCAGATGCGTTTTCCTACCGATTAAAACAAAAATTTGATCCAAAACTACTCTTAGAGTCACGCAATCACATATCAACGATATATTTGCCATTGCATTTATAAGTTATTCGTGTTTACATGCTTCTGAAAGTACACACCGACGAACGGTCAACTACTTGCTTTATTTCGCCCAAAATTTGAGGGATGTTTGCATTATAGATGTTAAAAATAGTTACTAGTTGTTATCATGTGACCTTAAATTCGACCAATTGAACATACAGATTTCCTCCCAATGGATTTCTGAAAATTGGAAGGAAATTTACGAAGTTAGTGCTACGCCCAAAATACGTACTTTGTTCATATACTGCGTTAAGGTTTTCAAGTTGTTACACACTTTGAACATAAAAATGTATGGATTACCTCACATGATCACCTGCTTCTTTAGTTAAAACAATCTTTTGAAAATAAATTAACAAATACAGAAGCTGTTTATTTATTTTACAGACATTTCATAATTAAAAGAAACATGCATAACTAAAGCATTATGTCAATGTAATTTTATCTCTTTGAATGCTTTCCTATACCCATTTGTAAAATAATCTCTTTCTGATAATCCAAGCAAAATCCAAATGTAATATTCAGATGTGACATTCACCTCGTTCCTATTTCAGTTCTGTCAAGAGTACATAGACCCCAAAGGCATTGTCTCCCTGTTCTTGCCTCTAATGTAAATGAGAAATGCGTAGAATAGGCATTCCTATGCATAACACGGCACACACGTCAGCACTGATGTGACATTTAGATTCATACGTTAATTGCTCAGTTCGGAGGCTTCAGATCAGCCCCAGACACTCTACAGTTGAGCAACTGAGAACCTGAAATGTAAATCACGGCGATATGTGCTCATTAAACTAATAGAGCAGTTTCCCATTAGGCTCCATAATGCATTACTGGCGTTTTGCATGTAGCACTTTGTGATACTACGGAGCGAAACTCTTTGCTAATTTAAGAATTCCAGAAGATACTAAAAGGATAAATTGTAAAAAACGTGTCAGTACATAAATATTAAATATTTTCCCCCATTAATTTAATGAAAATCCTTTTTTTTCTTGAAATAAAATAGAAAACTCATATTTTGTATGCGAAAATTGTTACGACCAGGGATAATATAAGCCTAAATGCACCATACAAACTTTAATGCTAAGATAAAGCAGAATAAAACTATTTTTACAAAATAAAATGGCATTAGAAACGCAAGCAAGATTCTTTATCAGAGTAGGAATTAAAGAAATTGAAAACAGGAAGAACCACATAAAATACAGAACACAGATTTAATGGAATATAGATTTTAAATTAGTGCAACTATCTAATTGCTCAACAAATAAAATTTGAATAAAATATCGTTTCAGAGCAGCATAGCATTCTCTTAGCATTTAGTGCCAAGTGCTTCAAATATTGTTGTTAATCCAGCACTTACTTGTTATTTTACATGCCATGTTCCTTATCAATTATATCCCAATTTTTTACCCAACTAGATTATCTAGTAATTAAGTAAGTAATATTTTTTAAATTTATTTCTTAGGCAACAATTATGATCTCTATGACAGCTTGTTAGTTAGCCCCACAAAATTGCAGCCCCAACCACTGACATTTTTTTAAGGTTGCATTTCCTTTTTTTTAACGTATTTCTTTCAATTTGAGAACTTTATAAACCATAAAAAGTAATAAAAAGTAAAAAATAAAATGAGAAGGAATGAAAAGTTAAAAAAAGGCAGGAAATGAATAAACAAGCAATGGAAACATTAATCAGAGCTTTTGGGTTAGTAGACCTTATCTAATATCTTATTGCGTGCACTACAAAAAGATTTTTCTTTCAAGATCAATTATATCTCCTTTTGAGTTTCGAAGAACTAGAGCTGCCAATAGATCAGACTTGGTTTGGAGAGCAGCCAGCTGATAGCTTCTATAACATCTTCTTCGCCCTCTTCTAAAGTTTGTTTTCATTCTCTCAGAATTATTTTTTTCTATTTTATTTTTTCTCATTGGCTACTTTTGAATATCAATTTCTCTTCTTATTGGCCGTCAGAAACATATCTAATTCATTAAATATTAATTTCCTTTAATTATACATCACTATTCAAGAAAGTGCGTAGATAATTTGATAAAATGTTATACAGATGAAAATTTTTATAAGAAGGTATCAATTATCATTAATAAATACATTAAAAAACAATGAAAAATACATATCACTCATTGCATTTTATTTGATATTCACTTTTGAGCAAGCACTATCGAATGGATTGTGCTGAAAAGGAAGAGAGTGCGTGTGTGTAATTGAGAAGACGTTTGTTTCGTATACTGCTAAATCATCACTCTGACATTCACGTATTCATCTATTGACAAAACTAAAACGAATTTATATCGTACACTGGCTATTTAATATGTTTGAAATGCAATAGCATATCTTGCTTTGAGACTAAATATTTACTCTAAGTATGGGTAAAATTAGCTTTTCCTAATAAAATTAGCATAGTTTCTGTAGAGCAGGTAATTTCTGCTAATCTCCCGCTGAATTCTCTATTTTATTACAGAATGGCATGTTTCAATGTGTTTGAGACCATCATTTAAGATTTATATGATCTACCAAAATACCTTGTACATAAACACATTTTTTTTCTTTAATTTTATGTACTGAAACTGTTTACGCAGGAAAAAAAATCATTTTCATTGAAAATGGGTGCACATACAGTTGACATTCTTACTGATAAATATTGCATAATATTGATTCGTAATTTTATTCCGTCTTAATCGGCTTACTTTAAGTAAATATGCTGTTTCCTCCATAAAGAACTGTCTTCTGTTTATGTTGTGTCTATACAGTATTTGCATAAAGCGAGATGGTACATAAAGGCTATTTATAATTCTGATCATATGAATATTTGGTAATTTACTTATTTCCACGCTTATATATTCAAACACTCGTGTTTGTTTAGATGGAATTTGTTTTAGCGATTGTCAATAAGACGCCAGATTATGGGTATATAAAAAAAGGCATTTAATCAAACACATTTCTGGTTTAATTTCGGTTTGGGGAGTTTTTGTCTTTTAAGATACTCTCTGAAGGAGCATATATTTATAATTTATGCATTTAATCTACAAAATATAACTCTTAAATAAATTAGATTTTAGATATTTTTGTTACTTTTAAAATTATTATTTATACCAATTCCTTGATTAAAAGTCTTTATACATTTACCTATAGCATGTTATTTTATTTCAAAATATCTCGTAGTTGTGGGGTATTACTGCTTTACAAAAAATAAAACAGTGTTTTATGAGATGAAACCCATATATTCATAGATTTTTATTTTATAAAGACTTCCATCTTGAAATCATTACCCGAATTTCATTTTATAATATTGGAAGCTGAGAAAAGGCCTTTGATTGATAGAAATTATTTCTTTATGTTGCATTTTTAGTGAAAAAGTGCGTACATGAATTAAAATAATATGAATAAATATGAAATTAATAAATAGTTTTTTTTTGCATTACAACAAAAATTTACATATCAAAATATAGCAACATAACAAAATGCTTTTTTCATTTCTAAAAATTGATTAATTCATTAAGTAATAACTATATAAAATTTTTTGTCTCTTTTCTCAAATCAAGATTAAAATATATTCATATAATCCCTTTAAATAATAAAAGGTTGCTTTTGTTTATTATTTGTTTATGTTATTTAAAAAAAAATGTTTCTATATTATATTTCTAGTGATATTTGCCGACAGTCTAGTACGCCAGTATTAATGGAAGCTCAACATTTCAATTGAATAATCTGTGCATTCCTTCAAAATTTTTCAAAAGATTTTGATACATATATAATTGATATCATAACTGTTTTGAAAACTTTATACCACTTTGTTCATTGTCTTATGAATTTCCCTAGTTTTCCATCTACATCTTCATGCACCTAACTACATCAAGAGGAAAAATACCAGTGTTTCAAAATGAATGCTCTTTCAAAATTGCTGATTCTGATGTTGAACGTTAAATCTTAAGTGCAAGAAAATGAAAAAAGAATATTAAAAGTATTCACTAAATTATTAAATATGAATCTATTGAATATGAAAAAAAATAAGCCAAATCTTTATATCTTGATCATCAATAACGCGAAGGAAGATAAGGTGACATATGAATTGTAACAAAGAAAGCGTTTTGGTTTGATCTCCAGCAATAAATCATCTTATTGTAAAACAGACTCAAAATACGAGTTGAAATGAATTAAAGATATAACGGACCGTACGGAAAGATATACGGAAAATGTTTGGGCAAAAAACTGGCATAGTTGACAAGGTTATTATTTGATGATGTTTTTGAGCTTTAGGCTCTTCGGAAATTATTGCTAAAAATGTTACAATTTCACTTATTTTTTAATAAACAATTCTTTAGTTTAATCTTACTCCTGAAATGGAGAGACTTCATTTCTGAGCTGTTAAAATATCGCTGTCTTTCATTGCCTTTAGCTTTAATATATTCATAGCAGAGAAACAACATCGCTGTTTTCCAGTTCTCATGGCTCAGGCGTTTTTACAATAATATCTGAAAATATATCCATGTCTATCTATCTAAATCTATATTTATATCTCTCTATCTCCATCTATATATATATATAGAGAGAGAGAGACAGAGAGAAAGAGAGAAAGAGGAGGGGGTATATATATATATATATATATATATATATATATATATATATATATATATATATATATATATATATATATATATATATATATATATATACCCCCTCCTATTTCTCTCTCTCTCTCACTCTCTCTGTGTGCATACGTGCGTGCGAACCTTTTATGCTAAAGAAGTTTTGATGCATGCAGCAATAGAGCGAAAACTTAAGTATGATTATAAGTGTTCAAACACTGACTTGGCTATTTTTATGATTGTAATTTTTAAAGACTGTTATAATATTTGCAAATTGTGTCATATGTCATGGGTATTACAAAGTTTGTTTAAAGCGCCAGTTCAAATGGATATGAGGTTGGGATATTTCAACCGTAGTTATTTCTTGAGTAGTTGAGGCTCTCCAAAAATTAATTCCAAAATTTTAATTAAATCAGTAATTTTAGAATATACTATTGAATAAATACATTTTCTTATCAATTTAAAATTAGAGTTTGAGTAAAGCTTGAGGTAACGCTAATTTTATTTTTTACCTTATAATATATATATATATATATATATATAATTTTGGTTGGTTTATACAATTTAGACTTTCGTGATGCTATAAAGTTAAATAAATCATTTATTTACGCATTATGATTGCTAAAATTTATAAAAATATAATTTAAAAAATAGTGTAAAGACAGACAAATCATTATTATGCTACGCTATTTTACTCTAAAGGTTTGGAATTTTTTTAGCTCTTTTACCTGTGCACCTGACATCAGTTGCTAAGATATCATTAGTCTTCTTTCTTATATATGTAGGTGTGGGATTTCCTATTATTGTTGGTGTTCTCTTGTTTTGAGTTGATCATATTAATGTTTATTAACTATTTAGTTATAAAATTAATAAATTGGGATTATTTTGGCATTTAATAGAAATGTCAAAAATAAACTAATAAAACAACTCTTTAAACTAATATACGTTTTACTTTAGAATTAATTGTTAAAACAAACTAAGAAGATGAACATAAAATTTTGATTAATTAAAGATTTTATAAATGTATATAGTGATTCATCCATGATAGAAATCTACATATAACTCATCCTGAACCAAATGTTAATAGAAAAATGAAATAAAAATAAAAAAGAAGAAATCCTATTTAACGGAGATTCTGTTTTTATTTATTAATTTGAAATTTTCTGTGTTAGATTTATAATTTCAAATTAATAAACAAAAAAATTTGGTTTATTAAAGAATTTTCAACTAAATGAAAATTGGTTTTTCACAACGTTACTGAACTAACATTTTTTTACTGCTCCAGTTTGTGGAAAAAGTAGTCACGTTATTAAAAACAAATTTCATTCATTGTAGCTTTTAGCACAAACTAACCAACTAGCTAGAATTCCTGGTAAAATCACTCTTAAGTATTTTCACAGAGGAAACTCATTTCCATAACATTTGACAACGTAGCTTGCTTAAGCACACTGCCCACCTCCTGCAAATATAACCACTAATATTTGCTTCATTTTAATATTAGCTATACATTACACACACTCGTGAATGCAGTGCTTTCCTATCAGTTCATTTTCTCGACTGGTAGTTCTGGATTAGTAACCGATACCTACGTCACTGACGTTAGACAAACATAATGATACCCAACGTTAAAATTCCCTACGGCTGTTGTGATACGAGTCACTCGTTCGAATGGCTTCGGAAAGATATCAGTGACGTGTTGGTGGCATGAAATCACTTCAGGCTTCAAGTTTGCAAATTAGGCTTGGGGATGAAATCACCAGATTTACTGAATCATATCCTATAAACAGATAAAGTGGAATGCCTAACTCCACTCACTTCGCTATTGTTAATGAACTTATTGGAAATCTGATACTCAACACAAATACTAAAAAGGGGGCTCTAATATATGAGTTCTAATGATGCTCAATGAATTATGGGCGCGGACATCCTGCTTAGTGAATGGATGTGAATTTGAATGCATGAATTTCTGAAACAATAATGCATGGTGTTCAATTCAATTTTGGATAAAATTAGAATCCATTCAGATATGTAGAAAATTTGAATCATTAATTGATAATATAACGCAGATACGAGAATTTTCATCGTATCGATAACGATTCATATATTTTAAATAATCAATAAGAATTAATCCTTGCAAAACATGAAATCATTCCTTTAACATTCATCTTTTAAAATCATTCGTTTCATTTGTATGAGATAAATACAGAAAAATTACAAAATTATTAAATCTCTTGATCATTTCCTTTCTTATAAATCTAAAAGGTCACTTTTATAAGAGAATATAAATTTTACTTAGTTTAATCAAATTTCATTCCTTATCACGTTTTTCTCTATAATATTCTTAAAGAGTTTAATGATTTGTTTGTACCCGGATTTCGAAGAGGTTATATCAGAATTTTACTGAAAACTAATATTAAAAAAAATGTGTGTTTTTTTCATATTTTGTTCTTTAATGATTTTCTTTAAACCGAATATCAATAGAAAATAAAAAATACTGTACAGGAAAATAAGTACTGCATACTGTAAAAGAAAATTAAATTCAAGAGAAGCTACAAAAAATGTATAAAATAATTTCACAAACATTTACATTGATACAAAAATAAACCACATGTTAGCCTCATAATAAAAAATAATATGAAACTTTATTAACACTTGAAAAAAATTTATTCTGCGAACAAATGGGAAGAAAACATTAGAATTTAGAATGTTTTTTTACATTCTTAATTTTCTTTGAGATATCCATTCTTATTAGATCTCTTTTGATTATAGCACTTTGTATAAAAATATATTTAAAAAGTTGCACAGAAATACTGAATCCAGTGTTTGATTGAGTTTAAGCCTGAACCGCAATCTCAGTCAACATGGTTAAAGCAATGCATGTTTAAAATTTGCATCCGCATTATTTTTATAAAAACATACAAGTAAAAAAATGGGTTTGTCGTACTTTTTCGCTATGAAATATACTTCCAACCACTCTTTTTAATAGATAATTTCCAGGTATCATATTCACATTTTTTATATATTTTGGTTTCCTATCTTTTTAAGATCTTATGAAATAGCGATGTCTTTATACATGCAAAAATAAGTGATTCGATTTTGCTGTCGCTTTCATTTTCTCCTAAGAAAATTTCAAGTTCGAAACGAACAGCGATTCACCTGAAAGACGCTGGTTACCATCGAAAGCGATTGGTGTCAATATTTCCTTCATTTCCCGAAATCCTTGCACCCCCTCAGGCCAACAGCTTGTGTAATTCTCTTTTCAGTCTGCGCTTTTGTTGAATTTTGGCAGTTGAAATCTGTCGAAGATTCCAAATCCTTTTTTTTTTTTTTGCTTTACTGCTTCTCTGTAAAGGAGAATGAATACCAATATAGGTGAGAAGCTAAGATATTCACAAAAATGTTTTTAAAGTTTCCATCGAAATTATTCGAACTTTTTATTTTTCTATGCAGCAATTTATTTATTAAAAATCTGTATTTCATTCATAAATATCTTTGATAAAAATCTTTCAATCCCATATAAAACAGAGCTATTTTTTTATTTTATAAATGGAATTGACTCTTCCTTTCCCTTGGAATATATGTACAAAAACAAACAACAACAACAATATATATATATATATATATATATATATATATATATATATATATATATATATATATATATATATATATATATATATATATATATATATATATATATAATCAATTTATCTGTCTTTTCATTGTAAAATAAGTTAATATCATTTTGCTTTTTGTGTACTAAACTTTATAGACTTCCTATTATGAATGGTGTAAAGATCATCGTCTCATTTCTATAATTCATCATAATGTATCTGTTTTGAATTTCTATCTCTAACATGCTATTTATTTCTTCAAAAGAGATTCTAAAAGGCAATAAAAGTCTGTGAAGAGCTTATACGGGGAATATATGAGTTAATTAAATATCACGATGTTATTATATCAATGCATAACAATTTCAGACATGTGGAATTTATATTTGTTACGAAATATTATTATATTATTTGATCATGATCCATGCATCGAAAACGTATAAAATAGAAGGCAGAAGATGAAATATTAAAGGTATATTGTGGAAGGAGTAAAAATTGCAGACCAGAAAAATGTTGCAAATTCGCCGAAGATGTATAATATGCAAAATTTTTTAAGCCAAGCATTTGCAAGTTTTGATTATAGTAAAGTAAATCTTTAGAACAAAGTGTATACAATATAATGACAAAAATAAAAATAAAAACAAAGTATCTTATATTTATACTTATTTATTTTCTAAATAATTGCTTTTACATATATCTAAAAAAAATGAAGTTTCTAAGCCCTTTATGCAAACAAAAATTTGGGAAAGCAGGAAGGATATTAAAAATGTATAGAATAAATTTTGTAATTGTTATTTATGTTTATTGTTAATTACCACTAAAAATGTCTGAAATAATAGGCAGAATATATAATAGTTGAACGCTGTCATGTATAATTTTTTGGAAAATAAAGATGCCTTCAAGCCTTTTTTTGTGGATTTATATTTTTATATTAACCTCCTGTGCAATATCAGTACAAAGATTTATCACATACAATTTTCTTCTTCTTTTGTTTCTTCTCAATTTTCATATGATAGTTTAAAAAGTTTGATTTAAGACATTTATCAAAATTAGAAGTGTCTTCAGAAGAAAAAAATGTAGCTAATTCTTAAAAGATGTTCAAAGCAAATGACAAGTGAAGCAAATATTTGTGACAAAGTTTCTTTAATCAATGGGAGTGTTTCTAATTTCTAGTTTAAATTAAAAAAATATTTATTAAACGAAATCGTAAAAAATTGTTCAAATGAGGTAAGGATCTGTGGTGAACATTTTTGCCCAATTTGAACTTTAGAATATACGGGTAGTATTACATTACTATATATAAATTCAGGAAACAGATGAAACGATTCCTTTCTTTCCCATGCTCAAACTATTTCTAAAATGACAAGGATAATCTTTAACTTGTTATTGTTGTGATTATAATTTCTGTATAAGGAATAAAATTATTTCAATTGATACAACTTTGGAGGCAGTGTAAAACTTACAAAAACATGTTTTGCTAATTAATGTACAACATATCAAATCAATATTCCTTAAATCCCTTTACTGATTTATTCTTAAGCTTCACTGCGAGTCAATAGATGATAAGTTATTGATAAGTTATAAAATTATTTCTTTCCTAGTGTTTGCAGAAATGATGTAGGCTAAAGTTACGTTTATTCCTATGAGGAAAACATATCTTTTAAAGGAGATTATGGCACTTGACAGCTAACTTTGACTGATGTATAGATTGTAGCTCTTGTATTTCGTTCTCAGCTTCCACCAATGCTGTGAGGACCAAAAATATTCATATAACTCCACATGATTAAGAAGGCTGGGAATAAATCATTTCTTGTTACTCAAATATAAATAAAATTATGATTGAAATGCAAGTTTTATGCTCTGTTTTAAAATGAAGAATGTTCTGTCTTTCTTTCTTTATTGAAACATGCTCCAAACTATTTATTTTCCTCCTTTAGAAAGAATTATTTGAATAAAATAATTAAAAATTGTTAAAAAATATTTCTCAAATACCAAAAGCAATTATTCTTAAACACAGTCATTCCCAAAAAAATATAACTTAACAGTATTTCTTTTTTTAGGTAATTTTAAATCATCTTAAAGGCAATAAATTTTTATCTTTCGAAAAAAAATTAAAAACAGTTCATTACTCCTTAGAATATTTTTTTAAAAAATTTATTTGAAATAGAAACAACTGAAAGGAAGTTTAAAAGCTTCCAATTCTCTTATCGACTTCTTTATTAAGAATAACCTTTGAAAAATTAACACAAATTTCTTTGAATCAATTCTCACATGATTGTAACTTTCACTAAAGCTCATATTTATTTAGAGGAAATTTGCTCAGAAAAATCAATTTGATAGCGGTTAAGCGAAAAAGTGATATTTTCCTTTTTCCTAAAATAAACAACAGTTATTCTTCTTTTCGTACAAGATGAAAATCAATCATTTAAAAGCTTCTTCTCCTTCCTTGCTCCTGTTTAGAAAAAGGAAAGCTGTTTGAAAGGCACTTGCAAAACAAAAATAAAATTCTGTCCAAGGCTTTTCACATAAATAAATGAAGTTTAACATCTCTCCTTTTTATTCATTTTACTCTTCTCCTTTCTAGAATTTTAAAACTCACTAGAAACGTTCATTTTTTTTTCTCACTCTCAGAAAAATTCAAGAAAAAAAAATAAGAAAAAAAGGGCACATTCAAGAAATTCATTCACCTTTTTCTCCCAATGGTCCTTTGTTGAAACATCGACTGACTTTGCTTTTAGCCGGGTGGAAGTGACAACAGCCTTTCGTGTCATCCCGACGTCCAACGGAATGACATCTTGCGACGTCACTTCCGGTCTATCGGTCACTGTCACTTCGGGAGTCATCTGGGGCATGACCCTCGAATTTACGTTCGGGTTGGCGCGTTAACATTCTTCGAGCTGAAGTAAAACTTGAAAAAGAAGGCAATAAAAAAAAAGTGCAACGATTTGTGGATAAGCTTGAACAGGTTCTCACTTTTTCTTGTTTGCCTACTTAAACTTCTGCTGGTGAGGAAGGAGACGGCAGTTGTCAAGTCATCAAACAGTTTAAAGAGGATGGCTTTATTCAGTAGAAACACAGTATTGCTTTCAGATACTTGAAGGAATGAAAGGATTTTCTGACAAAAAATGCATTGGATATTTAGGCATTTTATGGGGGGGGAAAATGGATTTTGAAACATAATGAAACAAACTTTATTTTAAAATTTAAATATGTAATATTATGATTTAAAATGTAAAAGATGAATATAATGTAATAAAATCAATAAAAGTGGCGAATTTTGTTTTTTGAAAAATATTATTTCATGCAAATATTTGAGGAAACATATTTGTTTACTACCACAAAATATTAAGATTTTTTTTTTTTTTTTTTTTTGCATTTGTTGGTACCATTACGGCTAGTATTCTTTCTATATGTGATGCATAAATTATAATATGCTGCACTAAATTATAATATACAAAATACCATTCCAGAACAGATGAACCAAGCCAGATGAATAAAAGACAGAAAATTCAAGGTTTAAGATTTACCATGCGACAATATTTAAGACAAGAGGCTAAATATTTATGGTTATTCATTTTTAAAGAGGGGGGGGGGGGTAATCAAACGGAAGCTTTACATTACTTTTTCTGAAAAAATTGAAATGAAATATAAAAAAGCACAATTTTTTTTTATTTATTTATATTTAAATAATGTAATTAGATTACCACACTCAATAAATGAAATTCTCGATAAAATCAGGATCGCTTATGAAAATAAAAGAAAAGAGACAATGAAACAAAAGAAAATTAATTTATCTAAGATATTTCTATATTCAATTTACGTAATATATTAATTTACACCATTTTTTAGCATATACTTGTAAAACATTGAATTAACAAATGAAATGATATTATTTACAAATACAGCTGAGAAATCGGAAGTGCATTAAATAGTATTTGTGTCTAAATATGATATAAATACAAAATATTTAAAACACACTCATTTAAAAAGTCTGATTTTGATAAATTTGAAGGCGATTACTTTAAAGATATAGATTTGAATATTTTTTATTAATATATCTGAGCGTATTTCAAAATAATATAGATGTCACAGAAAATTTTAAATGCTATCTATCTGTTTTTCAGATCACGGAAATTATCTTTTATTCATTAATGATATATTTTTACTTTTAAATCATTCGCTATAATTTTGAAAAAAAAACATTAAAGGTTTTAAAAAGGAGAATAAATTATGACAAAATTTGCTATAAACGAGGAAACATTGAATTAACAAATGAAATGATATTATTTACAAATACAGCTGAGAAATCGGAAGTACAATCTTGAAAGCTCACCATTTCAAGATTGTATCATCTACGACTGCAAATTTCTAATTATCTTTCCTAATTCTTTTTTTATTTCTTTTTTATTAATCACTCTACTCTTTCAGGAATCGTATTATAAGGAAATTAAAACTGAAAAATTAAAAATGCAAAAAAAAAGCTTTAAAAGATAAAATTAATATTATGATTTAGGCTATTTTCTTCATAAAAATTAAAGAACAAATTTTCAATGAAGAATATTATGCAAAAAAATTTATATGTTGAAAATCGTAAATATGATAAATACAAAAATTGAAAAAGAAGGAAAAAAATTGGAGCCCTTATTTTTTTCAGATTATTCATTGAATTGATTTTGAAAATCTACATTGCTTTGTCCAGATGAATTTTATAAATTAAATGTGATGCAATGTATTTTAAAGATATTCCATTTATGATAAATGAAGATATAGTACTCAAGTAGGTGTAATCTAAAATTCACAGTCAGAAAAACATCATTGGTATAAATAATGTGTCAGCGCCTTCAGAAAGTAGTCAAAGAAAAGCATACAATATTGAAATATTCAATTTAAATTCAATCTGAAAAAATAACACCATGCAAGCAGATGTTATCACTATTTTGGATAAAGACTTAAAAAAACCATTATTTAAATACTTATTAAAATTTTCATAAACGATTTTATGCTTCGGATAAATTATTTGATTTACAAGAATCTTTCGAAAACATTTTACTCGAGAAAAAATATTCTATTTAAAAGAACATTTGTCTCTTTAACTTGACGAGGAATTAATTTATTGCACTTTCTATCGAATGATTTTTTATTACAGTGCATCCTGCAATCCTAATTTCAGAATTAGATTAAGCAGTTAATATTTTTGAATAATCCCATTTTAAAGAGAAATGCGAGATTCGAAATGGATTTAAAGAATAATTTCCTTTTTGATAAAGGCTTCAATTCCAAATAATCGAAATCTAATTTGATTTTCATATAAAGAGCTTTAATGATATGTATAGTTTAAAGCATTCTGTATGTAATGAAATGTAGCTCTTTCTATCGTGTTTCAAAGATCAAAAGATCTAAATTCATTATTTATATTTCTATTAGCTGACGAATAATTAAAATGCTCTAAATTTAAATAAACGTAACGAAGTTTCCTCTTTTAATTTATTGAATTCTAGGAAACGATGAAGAAGGTTTATTGAATTATTATAAATCCAACGGACATTTAATAGATATGTTATTAAGTTAATAATGATTTATTTGTTTTATCAAATTAAACTTAACGGAAATATTTATTATATATTTTTTATCAGCGCTTCATTTACTGAAACACAAATATAATATATATTTCAGGAAGTTTTGATACATAGATATTGAAAGATAAGCACAAATTCAATTAGAAAGAGAATTTTCTTCAAATATAAAAATGTAAAAAATAATAACAAATATATAGAAATGAAAATAAATTTAGATCAATGATTGAAATCTTTTATTTTAATTATTTAACTGGATTTTTCTTTGAGGTTCGAATATACTTTCAGTAATGAAAAAAGACTCATAAAACATATAAACTTAATCTCAAATTATGTGAATAATAGATGAAATTTCCAAATACAAATACTTTTCTTCTGCGTATAAATTTCAGATTTAAAAATGAAAATGTTGAATTGAGATAATTTAAAAGTGCAAAATAAGAATTTCTAACTACTTTAAAAAATTACATACCATTTGATCTTAAGATATTGAGAAACAAATTATTCAGTTTCTTACTATCTACGTACATATTGAAAGTTCAATATTTCTTATGATTGCGATTTTTTATCAAAATATTCAAAAATATATTGAGGAAAACATTTGAGATCTTTGTCATTTCATTGGAAATGCTAATTCATTTTAAACATATTTCCATAATAAATATTCTTAAAATTCAAAAAAAAAATCTTTGAAATAATTAAAACACTTGATTAATAATTTCGTGATCAGTTACTTTAATTTGTTTGTAATTTTAAATATATATATATATATATATATATATATATATATATATATATATATATATATATATATATATATATATATATATATATATATATATATATATATATATATATTGGCCATAAAATTCTTATAAAATAGAATTTAGGTGTAATAAACTGGATAAATTTACAGTTGACATGGGTTTTTGAGTTCCGAATTCTTTCTCTATGCATCTGTCTAATCAATAGAAAAAAATATAATATGCTTTTAACTTTTATATAAAGTGGCGAAATTAATATATTGGATTTGTAGATTCGCAGTAAATAATAAAAAAGTAAATTTTAAACAAAAATATTCTAAACGGGATATATTGCTCAATTTGGAAATTTTAATAAGTTTAGTAAAGCGTGAATTATTTTATATCATGATTAACTAAAATATGAAATACCAAATCCTCTATATCTAATACTTGTACATTTCTTATTTCATGAAATTTATAGCGAATATTTTTTTTTCTGAAAAATATAACTATTTTTCAACTTTAAAAGTTATAAATATTGAATTATCAAAAGTTGGGCTTAAAATCCTCATTTGAAGAAACGGTATTATATAAAGTCTTATAATAATTTGCACGATGAAATTAAATAGAAAATGTTTTATATCTTCATTAGCATTTTCCATTGGATAAGTTTAAAGGAATCTAACTTTGTTTTTAAAAATTGCAACAAATACTGAAAGAAACTGAAACAATAACAGTAGACGCATTCGACAGCTTCTCTAGATTTATTGAAGCTTTGTGTTCAGCCTGTTGTAGAGAAACTGTCATTACGTTCGGTTGGAAGCATCTTCAATTCTAGAACAGTTTCTGTAGACCACTATGCATTATTAACTAGCACATCACGGTTTGGTGTGCAAATCCCATCGTCTAACGATTCGATCAAGCGAACTGTCAGGATATTATGTGATGAACCATCAAACTTGATGCTCTCCACCGATGTTCTCTAGATGAAGAATCGATAATGACTTGCGGTTACGTTATGTATTTTCACACTTTTAACTTCACGGTTTATAGCATATGGTTATAATACTAAATATATATTTTTAAGAGAAAAGAAAAATATTTAAAGGATTAAAAATATGACTTAGTGTGATTTTTTGGTACTCATTTAATATCCTTTTGCCAAAACAATTAAAAACGTTGTTTACATTTAATAGAAGTACCATTTAATTTGTGCAAATCAATAAAATTCCTTTCCTATTAGTTTATTATTAGTATTACAATTATTATTAGTAGATATAGTTTTTATATTTATGTTTCAAAATTCTAATATTTGTATAGATTTCATATAAAAGTATTTTTTTTTTTATTATTTACCTTTGAATATTTTTAAACACAGAAATATTTCGATATATTTCGTTTTTACAGAAATTGATAAATTCTGAATTTAATATAAATATTTATTCCTAACAAAATGCTAAATTAATTCTATCTTTAAAAAATTCTGAAATTCAAAAGCTATTAAATTTACAAAAAGTGGAAATTGACTGTATTTAAAAGCCAAAAGAGTAAAATCAAAATAATAAGCAGCATGATAAAGCAGTATGGCTAAAATTTTATTTTGTTTTCTAACTATAAATCAATTTCCTTTGATTAATGCCAATTCTATTTACTTATAGTTAAAGTAAATACTCATTATTTTCTAGAAAATTATGTTTAATATCTTTTACATGCCATTGGTTCTTATTAATTGAAAACTTCAAAGTGAAAAACTTATTCTATTACTTTCAGTATCATTTTGTTATAAAAAGAGTATTAGGGTTTTGTTATAAAAAGAGTATTAGAGCTTCTGGGTAGTTTCAAGGGATCAGTTAGAAAAATACATACCACATCAGTCATATTGTTAACTGCTCCAAGTTAGAAAGATCTTGTGAACACGTAAGTCTTTTTTTGATAGTATCTATTTTTTCAATTAAAGTTAAATTTCAGTTTGTAAGGAAATCTTTATGTTACAACTTATGAGAAATGAGTTGTTGTTTCGGTGAACAAAATAGGAACTAGAGAAAAACTCAAGTTCGTAAATCTTCAAAAAAATAAATGCCCAAAATGTCACTAAAGTAGGTGTTACCACTCCTAATAAGTTTTATATTTTCTGCTTATTTCCATTTTAGAGTTTGCGTTGCATCTTTTTCCAGCTTGAAATCTATAAATCAGGTTTACTGATTTAAGCAAAATATGTCGTGTTTGCTTTAAGAAAGGAGCTTTTACATTTTGTTATTTCATCTCTTAAATGTACAGATCATTTGATCAAATTCAGTTTACCTACTTCATCTCTAAATGCTCTGATAAGTTTTTATCATCATTATGTAAATAACCCCTTGAAACTCTCTGTCTTGTGTTGTGCAAAAATAAACTGATTCTAAAACGAAACTAGAGTTCCGAGTCAAAAATGTAGATTTTAAATACATCGAGAAGCAAGCTAAATTCGGAAATGCAGAATGAGACTTTTCATGATAAAAATATCAATCCGCTAGGAAAAACATTACCTTCACAAACATTATAAAAGCAGTAATTTTTTTATCTATTTATTTGGGTCATTCCATGTGGAATGACCAAATCAGCTGTGGCCAGCATGCCATAGATTTCAATGCAAATTATAATTAAATTACTGATGCATACCTGTGAGTAAAAGCAAAATATGAAATTTAAGAAGTTGTTTGCTGTTTTGCTAACTGAAATTTTAGTTGATGTTTACAAGAGAGTACACATTTCCAGAAACCAAGGCAGGTAGTTTGTAACTCAATAATTTCCTAAGTTATTTACAAAAATCAACAAATAGGCTTTTTTATTTTCTTTGAAATGATCTATATTAGAAAAAGCGACAATAAAATTTAATTGGCGTTTTTATTAAATCTAAAATATTGACAAAAATTTAAAAAAAAATTTCAGTTTTCTTCAGACTTCAAATTATTTTACTAGCTCAAGGAAGGAAGAAATCAATAAAACATTAACAAGTAATCAAATATTATTCAATTCTAACTGACTGGTGCAATTTAGTGACTGTTTTTCAATGATGAAGAAAACATATTTTTAAAAAATAATATTCTTGAAAAATTTTATTTTCTCCTATTTTATGTTATTATGTCTATATGTTATTATATTATTATTCTACTTTATTGTTTGATAATAAAAGAATGTTCCTAATTTATTCAAAATATTTTATTTTATATATTAAAGTGTCTCTAATATGTTTCACAAATTTCATTATTGCCTTCGGTTTATTTTTGTCATTAATTTTAGTTAAAGTAAAATTTAACTAATTATTTCTGATTATTGCAAGTCTACCTAGATGGCAGAGCTACTTTTATTGTTTTATCCAGACATGTGTCTATGAAGTCTCTATGCTTTGCATTTGAACAGTGCTTTAATATTTCCTTAATAATTGTGATATTTATGCCATTCATATAAGTTTATTATGTCCAATTATGGTAGTGAAAGAAAAATCTCTCCCAACCATCTGTGATGTAGAAAATGCCCCATAGTTATAAGATTGTAATTGCCTTAGGTGGAGGGTTTACCAACTATTGAATGTGAATAAATTGTGTTTATTTCCTTTATCGCAGGCATCCAATTACTTATTTGTAGATAGTTGTAGTTGTAGTGTTTTTGAGGAAATGCACTCATTTATTTGGGCTTCATTATTCATACTCTCATTTATTTATTCAAGACTTCCAATGGTAAAATAGCCAAGCAATAATTCACCCACTTGTAGTTTATGGGAAAAGCAATGCAAATCTTCTCTTGATAGTATCTATGGGCATCATAAGTGACCACACTATAAACGATACAGCAACACAACAATATTTTCTATAGTTCTAAACTTATGCAATCCTTTATATAAAAGAAACATTTAATTTGGTAAATACACTTCTCTATTTTAATGATGGATCACCAGATCAGTATAAAAAAATAAGTGAGGGCTCATCAGCTTTGTTAGCATTTTCCACCATGAATCTGCTTTTGAAATGAATGCCAGAGTGGCACTTCTTTCATGTGATGGAACTGTGGAGATTGTCAAACGATGAGGAGAAAGAACAATTTTGCAAATACCTTACAATAATCAGATTGTAACTGCAAAAGTTCTTTTCTCCTTCTGCACAGCTTCAACAATATATATTAATTTCTTTTTGTTCCTTCAGCAAATAATATTGAAATTGAAAGTAGGCTTCAACAATGATTTAATGAAGTTCAACAGTTATTTTGGGGACACGTATTTATCATTGTTATATCCCCATTTTTAACTGCATATCTAATATCCATATATCATATTGATCCCAATCATCAGAAAAAGAAACAAAGGTTGAAAAAAAGAAAGTTAGGTAGTGAACTCAAATCATATTTTTTTTCTCTTTTTTTTCTTTTTTCTTTTCGATAACTGTTTTTTGGCTAGGTAATGTGAGTGACGTTTCACCAGATAAGAATGTTTTTCTTATAAAGTTCATGAGTGCACACAGACCTTCACTGCAGATTTACATGGCCTATTAAATAAGAAAATTGTTGGGCACCACTTAAAAATATATTAATTAAAACATCTGTTCCATCATTAACTTCAATTAGAAGGTCTTACAGAATTGAACAAAAAAAACCCCTTAAATCTGATAGATAAAATTTTTTTAAAGATGATGAAAACGAATTAAATTTTTTTACATGCATTTAATATAATTTTGTTGAATTTTCAGGAACGAATTTAAATTTAAATTTGTGTAATTGTTTATTCTATAAACATAGTTTATTTTTTCATTGAACTGAACGAATAATTCCTCATAAAACGCGAAAAAAATGATGTTATTTTGCATTTAATTTTTTTTAGAAATCATAATGCTATTTTAATTTTTTTCAAGCAAATAATATACATAATGGTCTGTATTTATGTAAAATAAGAAAACTGTCTGTAGTTTCCTTCATTTGATTTTTTGAGCCTACATGAAGAGGAAAATGTTCATTTCACACGATATCGAAAAATTGCAGAACATTTTTTTTAATGCAAAGGAATTAAATGGCATAAAAATTAAGGTAATATCTTTAGGACATTTAGCATTTATTAGATATTAATTTCAGATTATTAATATGCCAATTGATTCCTCAAAACCTTGAGAAAAATTTAAAATACATACATTTCATCAAAAAATGAAATATTTTCAGTTTTTACACTTTAGTTCAAGATTAATACTTTCAATTCAAAAAGTAACTCTGGAATAAATAAACAGCCCATGTTTAGCAATTTACAATAATTGAAAAAAAAAAAACTTTTTGTTTGGTTTAAATAGTTAACAAATTACAAGCCTTTAAAATATGCCACATTAAGCCTCTGAGTCAAATGCTGTTCAAAATGCTAAATCTTCAATTGCATGAAACAGCTAAAATAAATAATATTAAGCCACAATATCTTGGGTATTCTCATATATACCTAAAGTGAGACTATATACTAAAATTTTATAAAAATTTATTCCTATGTGGCAACATTTTTTTTTTTCATTTTTGCCCATGTCTCAAGGTATTTCCCTTGATCTTAATGATATTTTTCGTAAATATAGATTTCTAGTTTGTTATGTATTTAATTTATCTTATGTTCTAAAAATGCAGTGAATCATGCAGGAAAACCAGTTAGAATGGTCTTCCCCAAACTATATTATAAGAACATATATTCGATATTTGGCATATTCTGACTTTTTACTTGTTAAATTTACAGTCATATTACAGTTTCAATTCTGGAAATTAATTCTATGTACATGGGCAACATTCATGTTTGTAGAAAAATGTGAGATATTTTGTTTTTTCTTCGTCACATGAATTAAATTTAATAAAACCGTAGCAAAATGACATAAATATTCTATACTTCCTAAATAGGTATATCAGAAAGAAATTATGTTAAAAGTGCTAATTAATACATATGTAAAAATTTTCAAAATTCAAAGACAATATTTAGGAAATCTCTGTAAAAAGATAATAACTTTATTATTTACATTAGCAACATAACAGTAACACTAAAGAATAAATGAAAAGTCTAAACATCCTTTATTTCTCTTCATTAAAGAAGCGTAAAAAATAAAAATAATTACAAGCTGTTTTTGTGAAATAATTAGTCCTTGTCTTACAAATAAGGTCGTATTTTGGTGAATAATTTGCAAGCATTTATATTCAAGAAGATTCATTGCTTACTTTTATGTAAAAAGAAGACTTTTATTTCCTTGCGAGGAGCATAATAATTTCTTCCTAAAAGATTTTAGCAGCATACAAGGCTTTCCAACTTTGACATACATATTGTATGATGTTAGTACGAAGAAAAGGAAAGACTTTATCAAAAATTCTATTTGGGGAGAAACAGTTTTCTTAAGATATTCCTTTATTGAGGAAAATCTGCTCTTCATTCTCACTTGGAAGCTGCCTTCACGTTTGCCCTTATTATTCTTAAGACCTTATATTAATATTTTAGAATCAACATCTTTGAAAAAAACAATAAACTTAAAATTTGGGAAACTTTGGTTTAAAGACTATTTGAAATACTAAAATACAATAAGAAGGATGTTATATTTCTTGGTACTACATTTCAATTGACAAAGCTACTATATCTTACATTTCCTTTACTATGCTTTTAGAAGGAAAAAAAAATGTGCAGAATTACTACTATTAGTCTGGAGACTAATAGTAGAATCTTGAATAAGAATTTTTTTTTTATATTTCTTAAACAAATAACTTCTTTAATATTGTAAAACATTGTGTATTGTATTGTTAAACTGTTGTATTGTACATTTGTTAAAAAAATTATTATAAAAAAAGAGAAAATACATATTTTTTTAAAATTTCTTTTTCAATTGAATATATGATATTAATTTATTTTTAGTTACATTGTATCAAATTTAATGTAATTTTAAAAAATTTGTCTTTTATTTGTTAGAAAAGTGTTCCACAATAATTATCAGTGCTAAATTAATATGGCATGAGAGCTCTTCGTGTGTATAAATTTAATATAAAACAATTTCAAAAGATAATATTAAACTTTTCTTGTAAAATATTTTTCAATGCTTGCCATATGTATTTAATGATTAATGAATAAAAAAAGAAAATAACGGCAATCATGCACAATTCGATATCATATTATTGCTGTGCAAATCGTGCTGAACTATGTATATTTGAAGCACTGTGGAACCCCTATATATAGTTAGTTCTCTGGTTGATGTTACTCAGTGTTTCAACTGTCTGTATAAGTAAAAATTCTGATTAAGAGGCCTTTGATCTCTACAAATAGTAAACGCTTAAAGCATAGGCAATTCAATTTCCAAAATAGTCAGATAACTAGGAATTTCAAATTCAACATTATCAATAGTATATTGAGAATATACGAATGGTGGGAAAGTATTAACCGTTGAGCAAAATTGCAAAGGTAAAGTACCCTTGAACGAGCGTGGTTTGAGATGGCTCAGCTATATTGTATATATTCACCAAAGTCAAATATAAGCTCAAATTGTTATCTAGTTGAATAAGTACACAAGTCTTACAGTCAGTAAACGAACCATTCGCTTACGAGTCAGTAAACGAACTTCATTGCGCTTCAAGAGTCGCAAACCCAAAACAGCACCATTGCTAAATACACGCCATTCAACTGCACTTCTTGTCTGGGAAGAGAACAGAGAGAATGGACTCTAAAGAACAGGGAATGAGTGGGATATTCTAGAATATTTCATATTACAGGAAATAGAATGTTCCAAAAAGGCATCTGCACATCTCACAAGTCCCGGTTGACTGTCGCTTGCTTAGATGGATGATCCTCTGATTTCTCTATCATGAACTTTCAGCTTCGAAGCCCAGACTTAAACTCTACTGAGCACATTTGGGATGTTTTAGAAAAATGTATGAAAGCCCATAGCAAAACACAATCGATTTGTACTGAATTATAGACTGCTAAAATCAATGTTTGGCAAGTGATATGCGGGAAAACTCTCGCAAACTTATGGAATTTGTACCTTGTCATGTGGCAGCCGTTATCAAGGGCATAGTAAGTCCAAAGTGTTATTATCTTTCTAGCCCTCATTCAGTGGCCTTTTAGTGTATATTTCTATTCGATTCTTTGATTCTGATAAAAAATGAAACAAATAGTTTGAACAATATATTTCCTTTTTCAGTTTAAAGACATTTTGAGTAATTCTTAATATCTCTTACAAATACGGATATAAGTTTTTGAGTATGCTTACATTTATTTATTTATTCTTTTGGAAGTGAATAATCTAAATCAAGAGTAAAGAATAAGCAAATGAATATAGAAGGAAAATCTTCTGCTGCAACGTTAAGATAAATATTTATACAAAAAAATGTTTCAGGTATTTTTCAGTTTATGGTTTTAATGATTTAATATGTATTCCATAGTAAAATGCTTTTCATAATATAGCATTGATTTAGTTCTAGCTTCCTTCCATTGATTTGTTTTTGCATAAATTTTCTTTACAAAATTTATATCTGAAGTAATAGACATATATTACAGAAATTAATTGTTGAATTTTAAGAAACTAATACGTTTTATTTTCTTTTTGTATAGTCTTTTGTAATAAAACTTCAATTCTACTGAAAAATTACGTTTATATATTAATACAAAGTAAAAATAAGAACATATTTTAACAAGAATTAAATAAAGTCCATTAAAGAAATCGCAATTTTATTTTAGAATCCACCATTCATCTTGTAAGTAGGTAAAAAGATAAAATTACATGTCCTGTTCTTTAACAACATACCGTTAGATGTTATATAATAGGCGCCGCTACATTTTTTGCGAACCTGTGACACTATCTAAATTGATTCCATGAGTTTTCGGAATCCAATAAATTTTTGAAATGCAGAACAAATACATTACTATTTTTTGCATAGAAGTTCCATCGATCACTTCAGTTAAAATCAGTAATAAATATTATTTACATTATATAATACTGAATTATATAATATCAGTAGCATTATCATTTTTTAATGATACGAGAACATAAAAAAGAATTATATTTCTATGACGAAATTCTAATTCAATAAAATCTATGAACTCTCCACTAGCAATAATTGTGCACTTTTTTTTGACATAATTTGATTGTTATAAAGTCTAATATAAAGTCGAAGAAAAAAAAAGAAAAACAAGAAAAAATCACATTAGTCAATGCCTCAAATCTTTTTATTTCATTCAAAGAATATTTTAAATTTAATTAAACAAATTTAATTTATACCTTTATTATATTTATTGCAAATGCAAATATCTGAATTTGTGGAAATATATATTTCTTCTCCAGTTTATTAAAATTCTTTTTAACACATAAAACTGAAGATATTTAAGATGTTTACCTTTATCGAATGGATTGTTTAACGAAAGACATCGCTTTCTTTTGAGTACTTTATTGGAAGGAGGCTTTCAAAATCTTGCATCATGCTCATTTTTCTAATAGGAAATGAAAATAAATAATAAAAAAAATCAGTTTATTATCATTATTATTGTTTTCTTCCTCACTGTCTTTTCTAAAATTAAAGTAATGTAATTAAACTGTGTTATTGCTTCTTAATTAATGTTATGTGCGATAGGTTTCACCCGGTTGAGTAACACAAAGTAAATGAAAGGAAAAGAATGTTATTTTTTTATTTTTTTCATGTCATATTTTCAAACTATATAAGATATTCAATTTATGTAGGACATTTTTGATTCCCTGTTAAAAGATCAACTTGCTGTTTAAAGATTACTTGTTTTTTTTGTTTTTTGTTTTTTTTTAATAATTTAACTACACACAGAGAAATGTAAAGGAATCTTCTACCAGTAATTCTTATAAACATTTTAATTTATTTGTAAAAGCAAATTTGTTTAATTTCTAATTTCTTATCAATTCACTTACTTTCCTATTTCTTTACTATTTTCTTTCTTAATGGAACAATTTCTTGATATATCGTATTTTGCTTAACCATATAAATGTATTATTTGCTTATTCATATAATTGTAATTTAAATATAAAAATTGAAGAATATATATATATCTTAATATATATAAATTACGTGTCACGTTTTTTGTCCGCGATGGACTCCTAAACTACTTAGCCGATTTTAATCAAATTTGCACACCGTGTGCAGTTTGATCTAACTTAAAAGATAGGATAGCCCTTTGTTTGAATTTTTAATTAGAATTTTAATTATTAATTAAAAACTAACTTTCCCGCCAAAAAAATCTTTTCATTTTTCCTATCGCCAAATGAGTACGGCTTCAGTTTTTTTTCCCAACAGTCATGAGGCTAGGCTTAAGATTTTTCGGCTGATTATTTGAAACGATTCTATTTATTTTCTTGATGTTTGATGCATTTAAAATTAAACATTGTTAATGAATCAATCTTTCAGATTCATTCTTAAGTACTTTTGAATTAAAATAAAACAGAATAAAGGAAATTAAAAATTTCTAATCTGCATAGCTTTACCCCAACTGGCGTAGAAAAACTCACACATTTGCGTTACGTTTCGAATCCGAATATTCGAATTATTTATGATCCTATCCGAAAACGTTTCTCAGGAATAAGATATCATTTTCCACAATTATTTTTTAATGCATACAATAAATTTAATACGTTGCAACGGATAAAGTATCACGATCTTATGTTTGAATTTTGTATTACTGTGCACGGTGGCAATTCTCAGAAATAAGATATTTTATTTGAAAATGATTAATTACAAACGTTTTAACGGATCACTGATTAATATAACATACTAAAATTCTGCTTTTTTTAATTATAAAGAAGTTTGGAAAAATACTTGGAGGTGCACACGGATAATTATTACTTTTCGTTTTGAATGAATTCCGATTCTTTATCTGACTGTTTACTAAGAAAAATGTTGCACGGCAATAACATTTGTTACCTTCATTGAATTTTCAATTAAATGATTTTATTTCTTTTCTTAAGGATATCGTAAAAAAGGTAAGTGAATAATACGAGCCAATAATAAGTTCCTCTAATCGGATAATAAAAAAATATTAACTCATTTGTATGCTAAATGAAATTTAATCTTTTTTTATATAAATTATTGAAGATATGATAATAAAAAATGGTTACAATAATCGTTTCAGTTTTTCATTTCTTTACTAATAAACTGCATGCACGTATCAAGTTATGTCAGCTATCATCAACTCAGCTATCATTCACTTCAGCTGCAATGCTTATCATTATTTAATAAATGTTTCTGAAACTGATTTCATTTTGTAAATGAATTTTGAATTATTGCAACAGACAAATGTATCAATGACGGAATAAATCTCATGGCAACTTCATGTGTGGAATATAGAACTTTTTTTTAAAAAAAATCTTTCCTTTAAGCTGAGGAAGCCAGAATCTGTATCACTGAAATTAGAGGATTTATTATACATCATAAAGCATTTATACTAAGAAGGAAGGTATTAAGAATGAACAAATTATTTGTTCATTATTTCACAGTCACAATTATCTGTTAGCTCCAAGCGATTCTAACAGATGGCGATATCTGTTGACTGGATTGAGTAAGTATTCTAACAGATGGCGCTGTGTTAAAAGTACCAACGTTTCACATAAGCTACAATTTAATGGCATAACCACCATGTGTTGCTGAGGCTAAAGTATAAGTTAAATTTATTTCGTAGTAAACGCAATACAATGAAATTCAATTGTTCTTACTTTTTCAATTTTTGGTATTAGCATAGCCGACTACGTGTTATTTAGACTGAAGTATAAATTGAATTCATATTATAGTAAAAGTAATACAGTGGAATTCTTCTTGCTTTTTAATTATTAGTGCTTCATTGTTCAACAATCTTTAATTAAAATGCATGTTTAAAACAATCATTCTTATGGCGAAGTGTTGAAACACTTCGATTGGCCATAAACATGCGCGTACAATTGCAAAATGATCCATCAGCACAAATATTTTCTGAACAATGACTAGATATTGGGAACGGTAAAATAGAACTGCAACCAAATACGCAATGCATTAAACTGCCGGACAATTTCTGCACTGTTCTTCAGGGAAAAAATGAATTGATTCAGAATATTTTTCGGGATATACAGAGTAATTACTTGAATCATAACTGGCTCAGTGATCGGGCTATTTTGGCAGCCAAAAATGTTGATGTTGACGAAATTAACTTCCAAATACAACAATTGTTACCAGGCGATCTGATGTCTTTTAAATCAATCGATAATGTTGTTGATGAAAATGATAGTGTAAATTTTCCAATTGAATTTTTAAATTCACTATATATACCTGGAATGCCACCACATAACCTTCGATTAAAGATTGGTTCACCTATGATTCTCCTGCGTAATTTGAATCCACCACGATTATGCAATGGTACGCGTTTGGTCATCAAAAAGATCACCGGAAATATACTTGAAGCTACCATTTTAACTGGAAAGTTTAAATGAGAAGTGGTCCTGTTGCCACGTATTCCGATGATACCATCAGAATCTACGATATCCTTCAAAAGGTTACAGTTTCCAATTCGTTTAGCTTTTGCCATGTCTATTAAATAAGTCTCAAGGCCAAACAATGTCCATTTGTGATTTAGATTTGGAAAATCCGTGTTTTTCTCATGGGCAACTATATGTTGCATGTTCACATGTAGGAAAACCGTCAAATCTATTTGTGTTAGCTAAAGACAGGTTAACCAAAAATATTGTGCACCGATTAGTGCTAAATTAAATTGAAATTAAAAGTATTTATAATTCAAAATAATAAATATTATTGTCAGAGATTTAAAACTATCTGCCCTACCTACCTCATTTATAAGTTTAAGTGTTATGAGTTTTTTACTAACAACTTTGTAATGTACTCATCTGTTACAAACTTGAATACAAAAAATAAAGAAATTAAAATTTTTTTTTATTGATTTTTGCTCAATATCAACGGTAGTAGAAAATCAGTCATGGAGGTCCCCATGTTTTTTTACAAATGGCATCTGTGTAAAAAAGCATGGTGGTCCCCATGACCGTGTTCTACTACTGTTTCCCTTGAATAGTTTACTACTATGTAATATAACAAAAACCTTAGCCACAGCAACGAGTGGCCTAGTCTGCTAGTATATATATATATATATATATATATATATATATATATATATATATATATATATATATATATATATATATATATATATATATATATATATATATATATATATATATATATATATATATATATATATATATATATATATATATATATATATATATAATATTGGGTGAAATACTTTATACTAGATGAAGTACTTTTTAATTTTTCATATAAATTTCTTATACCTCAATCAATCAATGATAATTCCATACAAAGAAAACTAATACGCGTCTCCTGCTGTTTAACAATTTATTTTATTCCGAAGACTCAAAATTAAGGTATCAATTCAGATGGTGTGACAGATACGAAAGAAATATAGCTGTGTCCATTATCAAACATCTAATTGTATGTCATTCAAAACAAGCAGTTGTAATTATATCCGTTTACCCACTTAAAAGTATAATAAGCCCAAAGTAAATATGTGATTTTTTTTATGGAGTTGGATCAATTCTCGTTAAAAAATGTTCATATCTTCTCATAGGTTTAATATCTAAAACGCACTTTTTTCAATAGAAGTTAAGTTTTAATTCAAATATTTTCTATTTCATCCTTACTGTGACAACAAAATTAAAACTGAAAAGAAAAATAAATAGATTGACTTCTTAAAATTTAACAAGTGCTTCAACCGCATTTAATAAATTAATTTCCTTAATATTTGGCCATTATTACTGGCTGTAAACTCTATATAGAAAATTTATTAAAGAGCAAAACCATTGGAATAAATCTCGAAACAAAACATTTCTATATTATGAAAGTATTTTGTTATGAAATAGATTCGATAAAATTAATTTCAGCTTCATACTGGCAGATAAGAAAAATATTTTTCGCTCAAATATTTGCCCGAAAAGAGCTGACAAATAGAAGCCTTTTCAAACGGAAAATCAATGCGTACACTCTTCACTCTTGTTATAGATTACTCATTTCTGAAACAATAAATAAGTAAATGAAATAATTTTCGGATTCGTAAATCCGTACATATATTAAAACTTAATTAAAATGCCGTTATAATGGAAAAAAATGCTTTGTTAAAAATACAATATACTTGTTTAATTTATTTGCCAAAACTGATGAAAATACATTATATACAGCAACGTCTAAAATTATGTGAAACCTTCCAGAAAAAAGGCATATTTTAAGATTTAATGGCTTATAACATCAAATTTTTAAGGAAACATATCCTATAACTGTATATCATTTGAAAGGTAATTTAACCAATATAATATTCTATAATGGATATTTCTATCGAAAATCAGTTTGAAAGAAGAGAAAGGAAGCATAGATTTAATGATGTAAGCAAAAATTCTCAATCATTCTGACAAATTTTTAATTAAGGAAATTTTAGCATCATTTACAATTCACAAGTTTATCAATGCTTTCAGTTCCTTTGAAATTATTAAGCGATACCGTGATTGGATTATTGCTTCAATTAATTGGATTTTATTGCTAGGTTGCTTTTGTATATGAAGTATTTGTATATTGCATAAATTTTCTATTGAATTAATTTAATTTTAAGGAAATATATTATATTTTGAATTTCTATTAAATTAATAATTTATTGAATTAGGCTATACGCAGGTTATTCCATCATTGAAATCAGATTGCTTTGAGGCTAATTTTTAATTTTAGTGGCAGCATGGCTTGGATTTGAATTTTCTTTAAAAAATATTTTTTTCATAACTTGGTATTTATTACTTTTGGAGGAACGAATATTTGAAACAAATACTTCATTTTGTATTTTTGAGTTCTTCATATTTCCAATTAATCTCACAAATTCTGAGAATGCCTTTAGATATCGTATATCCTCAGATCATAGCACTAATTTGATGTTTAAAAATCAGCGCAACACATTCAGTATGGGAATCTATTCGTATTTATACATTTTATACACTTTATACATTTTATGCCATCACATCAAAAAAGTGAGATTTGGGTCTTATCACTCGAAATAAATGAATTCCATATTTTCTTCCCATTCAGTTTGTTCTAGTTTAATCCATATTTTATGGAGGTTCAAAAATGGATAGCCCTTTTCGTGGAATTCTTGGCTAGACACTTGTATTCTGTGTCGAATGGTCCTCTCACTCAATTTCAGATTGTATGTTTTCATATTCTACCAAGTAGACACAGTCCTTTAATTATCCCTAGATGAGTGCACATTTTTATGTTTTTCTGTAATTTGTTTTTGTCGTGACTTAGTTAATTAAACTTCTTCGAAAATTTAAAACTATATCTTATAGTTTTCCACTAATTTCATCTCTATTTTCATTATAATTAAATCGTTGTATACACAATCCTTAAATTTTACATCGCGTTTTTGGAAGCCAGCCAACTTTTGCGTTATTTTATTTACCGCGTTTATTTTACCACGATTTGATAAATAAAATGTAAGAATACAATAGAGAGTGACTGAATCGATAGCAGTTGCAAAACATTAATGGGAGAAAGTCCTCCTCTCAAATCCAAAACATGACATCAGTTACTAAATTCTACTAATAATAAGAACAAAAAATTGACTTTATAATCAATTATGCTCGTAGATTACCTTTAAATGTAGAAAAACTACGTCTTTTCAATTTAAGCAAATTGTGCTACTTCTTTCTGGTTATTCCATTGAAAAAGTAAAAGTATAAGGACTGCCCAGATGAAAAGTGGACACTTGCAATGGATCCAAAATAACTGTAGCTATAGCAGCGTCACCGAACAAGAATATAAAGGGATGTAAGAGATGGCACTGCATACAGGCCATCAGTAGTGAAAGCTGTTAATGGTAGAGAAAATTGATCGAAAGTAAAGTCGTGCTATTCATGGATGCGTCCAGAATAACGAGCGATAATACGGTTTTTGATTCTTCGACTGCCATGGATTACATTTGATTGTTTTCCTGTCCCAAAGAAACTCTATCAATTCACCACAATACTGCAGTACTCAGACGAAACTACGGAAAGCAAGCGACAAAACTTTCTCCCACAGCAACTGATCCCTCTCCATGACAATGCCCGCCCACAGGTTTTCTGTGAAACTCAGGTGACCTTAAAAAAATTGTTGGGAATATTATTGGAACACCCGCTGTACAGCTCGTATTTGTCACCTTGTGATTTTCATATCTTTGGGTCACTTAAAAAAGCATTACATAGGACACATTTTCCTTCGGACGACGAAGTCAAGGAAGTTGTGCAGAACTTCCTCAAGAATCAACCACCATCTTCCTAAAGCGAAGGCATATACCTGCTACCTAAACGATGGGATCTGTGTTACAACGCTCATGGTGATTTCTAATAAAGTTATTCTTTCCATTCAACTTGTCCACTTTCCATTTGGCCAACACTTATAGATGAACATAATTGAAAGAGTTGCATTTTTTGGTTGAATTATCTTTGAAATGGTTCACACTATTATGGTACAACTACAAATACTATTTAAGTACTGCTATTACTGTTATGAGCATTCATATTTCCACGTTGCACTTCGGAAATTTTTGTGAAAATGTTTGACACAATTTTGGCCATCTGTGTATATACATACATACATATAGTCAAAATTTAACGAACACTAATTATAGCGTGTCATTCACATAGAAAGTGAAAGAAAATCTTCTGAAACAAAAACTATCAAGACATCACATGCAGAACTGGCCTGTATCAGGTATAGTACTGAGCGCTTATGCAAAGAAAATTCTTATTATTGTATGGATAAAGCTTTGCCGAAGTCTTTCCGAGGTGTTTCAGCAAATGTCTTTGAATTTTCAACTTACGAATTTATCTCCTTGGCAAAAAGTACGGATTATACATGCATAGGAATGATACTGATTAACTGATTAAAGAGTACATTGAGGATAGCTCAAAAGATTCTGGAACTACATTCGTAAAATAGCGAAACGTTGCTGATACGATTTGGTCACGAGAGGAGAAAACGGTAGGGTCAGCAAATCAACAACTTTCCATTGAAATAATTTGAAATTATTGCATTGTATTTCTAGAAGCATCATCATAATCAGGCTGTAACTGGATGCCCACCAAATCCATTTAAAATATTGCTGTGCCTCATTTACGCCATATTTTGGAACGTAGCCAACGGCAAATCTCCTTAGACAACTTTTTTTATAAAATAAAGCATGCATTAAAAATAAGAAATTACATCATGATAAATTTCATTCTGCATTTTTTTTCAGGTTGGAACGCATCGTCTGTTCCACATAGATTCTGCGTCAAAAAAAAAAAAAAAATGCGTAACGAACGTTTCCCTCAACAAAATTCGGGAAGGAATTACTACACTCCCTAAGTGAGGATTCATTGTTTATGAAAATCTTTAAACGATGAAATTATAATTTTCTTAATATTATTCTTAAAATATATATAAAAAAAATTAAATTGTTATTTAATTTTTTAAATCGCAGTTTTTTTTCAGCATTGCAAAATCAGAATGCTATTTTAAACTGCCTTGATTATAGCAGGACTATGTTACAGAACGAAAACATTCTTGAATAAATATATGATTATAAGATTGATGTTTGGTTTTCATTTCGATGTTCGAATCCCGAAATTCCTTTCATGTGTTCAGAATACATTAAAATCGTTTTGAAAGCATAAATTAATAGTTAAATCTATACTATATTGAAGTTAGAACGGACAATAAGGTGAAGAGAACTAAAAATGAATCGCACCTATTTTAAATGCAAACGATTTTCACCGCGTATTAAAATTCCTTTCACCGAATCTATCGCAACACTTTCATGAATATATGTATCATGTGCACATCAATCCCTCCTCCAATACCGCAAACACAGTTTAACTAAATTTTGCGTCTTTCAAGATAATCAGCAGAATACCATCAGAAATGATCTTAGCAGTGACAGTTTCGCATTATCCTTTAATGAATGCAATGCATTGATTGGCCAGATTCGAATCACACGGTCTCGCTTATTGGTTTACGATAGCGAGAGGCGTGTGTCACGGCAGTTCTGGATCCATCGCATTCTCCAATGCTAATTAATTTTGAGTGAGTAAAGCATTGTAGTAAAGGTTTAAGGAAATTTCTGTGATTCTGCACTCCTATTTCATCGAACGAGAAAATACGTGTACTTTCCATTTCGTTATTGAATTATCTGAAGCGGAACACATCATTAATTAGTAGAGATCGTCGTTCTTCTTAACAAATGAACAGTTTCGAATTTTGTCTGAGTAGAGATTCCGGACAGTGAGTTCTAAAACCATGAAAATAATATTTCGGAGTTACTGAACAATATCACGAAACTGGCTTCGAATACTAAAAAAAAAGAATCATCGTCTGCATATCGAACAACAGAAATTAAGATTCACTTAGTAAAAAGAACATAATCTTTTCCTAACATTTTAATCCTTAACTGGGGAGGTGAAAATTAAGGACTTAACTGGGGAGATGTAGTCTAGAAGACTGCCTTTTTTTACACACAAAAAATTTTGTAAAGAATGTATTAGGATAAAAATCAGCCAAAATATTTTGCAAATATGTTTCTTGATATATAGATATATTTTAGATAATGTTCTTGATATATAAATATGTTTTATGTTACGCATTGTTATATTATGCATTGAAAAATGTAATTCTGTTTGAAAATACATTTTCTTCTCAAAGTACATGTTACAACAAATAATATTCTTGAAAAAAATATTACATTTTACTTTTTAAATAATATTCATTTTTTTTCAGTATATAAAGGTATGTGGGAAAAAATATAATGGTAAATTCAACAATTATATGAAAAAAAAATTATTATAAAATGCACCATTATATTATGCATTATTATATGCATGATTTTTACGCAGAAACTTGTGAATATTAATAGCACGGTTTTCGAAGGCATTTTAAACATACAGTTTAAGTTTTAATATAAAAAATCAGCCTATAAATTCTGTGGATATTTCTATTTGTATATTAATATATTTTAGATATTTTTCAAAATACATTATAACTAGAAAAATTAATTATATTTGAACATATATATCAGAACCAATCTAATGCGAACTTCCATAAAAAAACTATCCTCATCACTCAAGCCACTTTTTGCTCCATTTAAAATTCTCTGAAGCTCTGCTTCATGAGGCGATCAGTAGACTAGATGATATTTAGAGGACTACGTTTTAGAGCCATCTGCTGAGCCTTACATAATACTGGAACAACTAAAAAACAGATGCGGTGTTTTCAGATGTTGCTCAAAGAAATAGCTGATCTATTTAAAATATAATATGCTGAAACCGATTGAAAAAGTGCAGATGCAGTGAAAGTCACGAAAAAAGAAGCTATTGGGTCATTCCATTTGATTGAGCTAAATATAGAATAGGGGTGATCGACAGTCATCCTTAGCTGTCTGAGATATTGAACTTCCCCATTTAAGGGTTAAACTTTCAATGGAAAACATTTTGAAAAGAAGTAATCCATTCAGCTGTCCCCACAAATTGAGCATAAGAATATGTAAAATGTGCATGTCGTTAATTGAAATATTAATACTGTGAATAATCGAACATAATGCGGAACACTCACACGTGTCTCTTTCTTCAAGATCGAGCAGAGCATGCATTCTTTCAAAAACATTTGGTTTTATTGCTCCATTCTCTATAGTTGTAAACTTTCTTTAGTTATATATAAATATATACAGGATAGTCATAAAATAACTTCCCTTGTTTGGTGGCTTCTACAGCTAATTACGGATGAACGAAATGAAAGCACATTTCATGTACAAACTATGGGAGGCTGTGAAGATAAATTCCACACAAAAAGAAGCACTAAATTTGCCCATAGGAGAAATATTGGCGTTGCTGTCAAGTATGATCGAGGAAATATCGAGATGGATTATGTAAAATGCCTAGTGCTTGCGTGATAGCATCGCCGCGCATTCCTTGTGTAAGTGGAAGAGCAAACGATATGTCAGCAATTCGTTTTCGACTATTGATGTATTCTTCACTGTTGTTTGTTATTGACTGTGGATGTGTGCTTAATATGGGTCCTACATTACTTCAGCATGTTTTACTGATTAAACATTTTTACACTAGACAGTGTAATGACGTGACCACTTTTAAGCAAATCTGCATGTCGTTGAAACATACATAAAACGGGCTGTTATGAACATCGAAACTGACAGTTTACACGCAGCAGTGGATAATTTCATCCACCGTATGCAATACGTTGTACACAGGGAATATCTGCATATAAAAAATGTTGAAAGGCTTCCCGGGACCTTAATATTGATAAATAAAAATTTCTTTTCTGTGTGTTTCATGAATTCATTCATAACCAGTATTTCCCAAATCGGCAACTTTTGATACATTTTTTTTTTTTTCTGAGGAAATCATATTCCCATGCTTTTCATATCTTGTATATGAAATGTGGATTCATTCGTTCATTCGTTTTAGCTGCAGATGCCGCCAAACAGGGAAGTTATTTTATGACCACCCTGTATATATATAATGATATGACTTACCAATTAAAATGCAGACATCTATTTACCAATCTACTTACTAATTAAAATTAAAAGAACATCTATTTTCTTATAAAATTATGAACGAGAGCAGTATAAGAAAGCAAAATGAAATTCGAAAATCGGTTCTAAATTGTATTTAATAACTAGAATAAATAAATTTTAGTGAGCACTTATCTTATGAGAAACTAATAAATGTTCAGTCGAATTAGTACATTTTCAGAATTTAGAATTGTTGTTGGAAATCCAGATTTGCCATAACCTTGAATATTTAGCTAGTTTCTAATGCATCTGCAAAACTAAATACAATGATGTCAAAACTTTAAAATTATAAGAAAAAATTCATAGCCTTATATTAAACTATGAAAAATTGTTTTCATCTGATTCAATTTCTTTGATAGAGAAAATATAAACGTGATGATATGTAGAAAAATTACATTTATTAACATTTTTGTAATAATGCAAATTATGTTTTGATATAGAATTTTATTCCTAATAATAAATATATTATTATTTGGAATAATAATTTTATTTATTTGAATTTTTATTTATTGAAACTTAAAGGAACTGAATTCTGAGGAACTTATTGAATGAAATTGACATCCTTTATCCTCTGTTTCTCAATCGCTCAAGCGTTTAAATTATATATATATATATATATATATATATATATATATATATATATATATATATATATATATATATATATATATATATATATATATATATATATATATATATATATATATATATGAGGCCTAGGACTATAATAGTTGTTCAGTACAGAAGATCTTAACAATAAATCCAATTCACTTTTAGTACCGTATTGCGGCCTACCTTATTAATCAACGATTTCATTAAACTGTGAAATGATAGATTTAGCAGATTAATTAATCATAGAGCATTTGCGTATTTAATGATATAGAAATACCATTTAGATGTAAAAAATACAGAAAGGCTGTTTTTCCTAAAAAAAATGGAAGAAATTCACGATTTTCTAGAAAAAATGTGGACAATTCCATAAAATTCTAAAAGTATTCATTTCTATGCACAAAGTTGTAATTGTTTTTTTTCTTTCGATTAATGGAGATTGATAATCTTACTGGAAGATCGAGACAATGAAGTTATGCTGATTCATATTCCTACATTGTGCTTGTTCTTAACTTACAAATCATGAGTAAGTTGTACACCTTCTGCTGCAGCAGGAGTTCTGACCCGAAACCCTTAAAGGTTTGGGACCGGAAATTTACATATGTAAATGCAATTAACCAAAATAAGAGAACATAACATGCATAATTTTTAATCAAAATAAAACAATCAGAAAATATCTAATAACTAAAAAGTCTCACTAAACATTGCAGTATTATAATTTTGCTTCTGAGTCAATTAATTTTATTTGTAATATATTTGGTGTAGTAAAAATATCATAGAGAAAAATAGTTTTTTTTCAAAAAAACTTATTTTGGCATAAAGCAGTTATTATACATCAAAAGATGATCAAACTTATTCCATAACAATTGCATTTATGTCTTACTTTTTTTCAATCGATAGAAATTCAGAAATTTTGATAATTCAGAGAACAAATTTTTAAAATGACAAAGGGCATTCTGGATAGTTAACCCAGAACAGGACAGAACATCTTGAAAGCTTTCCTTTTTTAAATGTTTTGTTGAAAATTCAAGTTTTAATTATTGTTGTATTCATTATTTTAATCGCCTTGACTCCTGAGAATTTATTCAACAGCGATACCAATTTTACACTCGGAATAATCGCACACTTTGGATTTTTTAATCGCACTTGGATCACAGTAAACTCCAAGAGAGCTGAACAGAACAACTTCTTTTCTAGTTAAAACGTAATTACTGCCTTCAAGAAATAATGTTGTGTTTCGTAATTATAAACACTGCAAGTCTCTAGGGTATGCATTACTTTCTTGCGTTAGAATGGGAAGCAATCTTTGCTAAAGGATAGCAACATCCTAACTTGTCTCGCTTCTTCTCTGAAGTCAAATAAAGAAAGAAAGCTATCTCGCAGAATGCATCGCAAATTCTATTTAAGATAAGAAGAACTAAATGAAGACTGCAAGGAATAAATAATAATAATTGGTCCCATTCTGTATGTGTTCTGATTAGGGTACCAATAAAACAAAGGAAGAATTCACAATTGGAAATGGTGATATCTGAATTTTAATTTCCATAAATAGGATTTTCTTGTTATGTTTTTTTTAAATTTTCTGAAAATACAAATGTTTCGCAAAATTTTACAATTCTTCGCTAATTTTCTATGACATTTATTAGGATAAAGCAAATCAAAGCTAACAAATGTAAGCTATCAAGATAATAAGCAATAAGAAAAAATAATAAAAGTATAATTGATCAAAATCAATATTATTGAAATTCAGTGTGCAAATTAGGCCGATACAAATCTTTTAATATAATTTCTTATTTTTTTTTAATATTGCAATCATTTAAAAAGATTATTTTTAATCTATTGCAATAAAAACAAAAAACAATATCAGCAGAATTCAGAATTGTAATTTTTACCTTCTCGTACACTTAGTATAGAGAAAGTATAGTAATCGTAAAAAAAATTCGAACTCTTTATTTTGAAGAATTTTCACGTTTTAGACATCCTTAAGTTTGAAAAACACGTTTTTGAAAAATGTCCGTCTGTGACAAAGATAACTGAAAAGCACTTAAGCTAACAATTGAAAGGTGGTATACGATCTTTACGGCATATTTGGATATTTCTGTCAAATTTTGAGTAAACTCTGTTAAGAAATCCGTCAGTCCAGTCAGTTCGGAATAAGTGATCAAGATAGTTACAAAACAAAGGGAGCTAGATAGATAAAATTCGGTACACAGATTTAACATCTATAATGTACACACCCATCATATTTTGAGCCAAATCCTACAACCTGTTGAATGTACATCGATCTGTAATTAAATAAACATTTAAAGCCTTTAATTTAAAATAACAACGACCTAAATATATCAAATTTGGTATGGGGTTTTATGACTACGGGTGCAGTTTTGTGCCAAATTTTTGTTTTAATTAGGTGAAAAAAATGTATAAACGCAAATTCAATATTTGAATGCTTTTAAAGCATGCCAGAGATTAATTGTCAAATATCTGGCCAAGGATGACACGCTAAATATATGTCAAAAATTAATATTTCGTAACTGTCGTACGCAGTACCATGCAAGGTGTTCTCTGGTATGCCAAATTTATTAAAGAGAGATAGCTCAAGAAAGTGTCGTAAATACCCCTCACCCTGGTTTAAATTTGTAATTGTCAAGAGTCACTAGGATAAATAGTTATTCAACTAATTAATTGATACATTATGCTAAAGTAAATTTGTGTTTAATGTAAAAAAAAGAGATCTTAGCATATATTTTTTTTTTAATTTGTGTGATAAAAAAGTATTATATTTGTTAGAATTGCATTTTCCCGAAATATTCTACAGCGGGAAAATATAATAAGATATATTTTAAGCCATATCCATTAAGAAACTTCGCAGGTTATATTTTAGAGCACATAAAAATATTCAGCTAGATATTTAAATAGTTTAGTTTATATAAAAAAATAAAACTATAGAAATAAAATTAAATATAAATTTCCTATTTAAGTAAACATAAAAGGAAGAATCTGAAAATTATTTTTGCTTGATAGAATAATTCGATTTATTTTAATATATTGTAAAAAATAGATTTTTACATTAAAAACACCAGATATAAATTTAAAATTGTTCACTAGTATGCTTCTTTAAAGCTAATTTCAAAAACTTGTATTAAATACAAATAGAAATCAAGTGGCTCTGCGGGTGATACGATGATTGTCAGAAGAATCATAGTCGCAATAACTGGTCCTTTCACGTTATTTTTTCTAGAACTTTGATTGTAAAAGTACATCAATATATCTTATATTTAAAACAATTTTCCAGATTTCAATTAAACATTAAATTTATTAAATATGATATTATACCTCACAGTGCGATATCACTTTTACTAAAAATCAGTTCAAATCGGATAAGTTGGATAAGTTATGTGCAAGTTTTTGGAATTGTTAATATCTTCCTTCCCCCTCTAAATATTGAAATTATTGCACCGTCTCTGAAGGAAATGTGAAATAATGAAAACTTTATCAATACAAAAATAAATATAGTAATAATGTAACACGTTTATTTTCGTTCACGGTATCACGTTCGAATAAAAAATGCAATTAAATAAGCAAAAATGAAGATATGTTTAAAAAACAGTCATTGCAAAAAAAAAAAAATGATATAGAACCAATTAATGTAAAAATAAATTTCATGGTTCTTATAACGACGAATAGATTAGTCCTCTAAAATGGAATAGTGATTTATTTATCTTGACGAGGTAAAAATCTTTGCTTGTTACTTAAAATAATTAAAAATCTCATGAAATTAGTTATTTCGAATTAAATCTTTTTTTATTCGAAATTGAAGCATTGCATCAATAGCAACGATAAAAAATATTTTTAGAAATTACTTCAATAAGCTATATTAAAGAGCGAAAAGTTTCAAATATTAGAGATACATTTGAAATTTTAAATGATTTCAAACATGTCCATATACTTCAAAGGACAAGATCAAAATGGAATTTTTAATGGAATTCTTACACATCCGAGATCAATCTGAAGATAAATAAAATATATTAATATTTTAAAATTGATGAGTTTAAATTCTGAAGCATTCCTATGTAAACATAACATCTTTGATATATTTTTCAATTTTTTTTATTTATTTTTAGTAACAGAGCATAAAAAATTGTTTCCAGATTTTTTTAAAGAAATTGTACTTTGTAAATTTCTAATATGTTATTCGATATATGTTTTCTTTTTCCCTGAGTACAACACGTTGGACCTCAAAAAATTTGAAAACATAGGAAATATCATAATGTGGGATGCAGGAATTTTAAGTTTTAATTCTCAAATTTTAGTTGGACTTTTTTTTAACTAAGTATATTATGTCCGAGGTTTCAAAGCACTTTTTTTTTCCAGAACGACAGCTATACCTTCCTTTTGATGGTTGAAACGCGCGAGCGCGCGCGCACACACACACACACACACACACACACACACACACACACACACACACACACACACACACACACACACACACACACACACACACACACACACACACACATACACACACACACACACACACAAACATTTCCTTTTATAATTGTAGCTGTGTACTTTTTGTATTAAAATTATTTCAATCTGAAGATTGATTCATATCGAGCATACCTCACCTTATAATAAATAAGTGGTGGAGACATTTTTCTACATTTGGCTATTTTCGTAATTAGTTCCTGTCGGCCTCGTATGTGAGTTCACAGTTCTTTTCTTAGCTCTGTTTAGCTTTGCAATTATTGTCTGCTTTTAAAAAAATTAAAATTTTCAAATTAAATATTTTTAGCTAGTTTTAAAGAACTCGTACAATATGGTCATATGTAAAATATAATTCTACATCTGTCACTAGACAATACATTTACGTATTTTTATTTCTCATAACATTTACACTCACGTTTTTATTTACATTTCCAAATACAGCTGTGCGCCTTTGACCTGCAGTTATTATAAAAAGAATGTAAATGATAAAGTAAATTTTATTCACGTAAATGATTAATGATGAAATAGTTATTTATTAAATCTTTTTCACATGACAACATGATATTAACGAGAATTTTAGATTTTTAAAGGCTTAAAATGATTCGTTCGTATATTTTTAAAACCTTTTTAAAGGACTTTTTAAAATGTACTCATTATGTTATTATTTAACGAATGAGGAAACTCTTTATTGATCTTTATAATTTGAAAAAAAAATATATAACTTCTTTCTCAACTTTTTTTTTCTTAGCCTTATTATTATTTTTTTTCTTGGTTTTGTTAAAGCAGCAGTTTCCATTGAGCTCCTTTCAGTGTTATTTTTTTTTTTAAGTTTTGGGACTATCATTTAATTTTAGTGCCTGCAGGGCTTGGTTTTTAGACATTCAGTAAAATTTTGAAATTGACGTTTTGCATTCTTTACGTGCTCCTATTCTCCCTGTACCTTTAGGAAAGTCCACACACAGAATTTCAGATCATATGACTGAAGATATCAATCGTATATTTAGGCTAGAAAAATTTGGTCAGAATATCTGTTGACAAGCTTACAAAAATTAAGTCATGCATAAGATATGGATAAATCATCGTCAGTCACAGATAAAGGCAGGAATTCTTCATTAGAAAAATATACTTATTAAAAAAAATAAAATCTGTAACTTATGTATTGAAGCATTGAACCCCTCCATGATGGAATCAGATTTAGAAACCCGTTTTTGCCATTTTATATATAGTAACTAGTTTGCCATTATTACTCCGTATTAATATCTAGTTACTCATTACCTATAATAGGTTTTTAATGGATAAAACACCCCAGTCAAACGTGCAGCGTTCAAAAATTGCATGAAAAATATCATGATTATCCCACCATATATTTGTCATCTCTATAACAGTAATAAATGCATGAGTATCATGGTTGTCAATATCTAAAAGTGCAAGTGTTTCGTAATTTGAAGAAATATGAAAATAAAGTGCTTAAATAATTTAAGAAATGTAGTCTTGTAAAATAATCAGAAAATCGAATGTGTATCATGTTAGAAAAGAATCGTAAACGAAAAGAAACTTTATGATTAAACTAAAATTATTACCATGTATCAAATAATAATAATAATAATATATGATTATAACTCAAAAGTATTGTTATTAATATTATTTTCAAAAGTAAATTTCTAATCTACTGAAAAATTAAAAAAAAAAAAAAATACTTTGTTGTCCCCAAACATATTTACCTTCCCTCCATCACAATGTTTTTTTTTAAAGATAAGAATGAAAATATCTTCCAATAGTCCGTAAGACCGAAAAATAGATAATATACACCAGATACAATGTACAAAAATAGATACAATGTACACAAATTACCCTCTTCGTCACAATCTGCTTGAATGATCTTAATTGAATATTGGGTATAGAGGTTGATCTTGGTTCCTCTAAATAAAAAGGACCGAATATCTGATCTGATGAAAAGAACAACACATCATAGTGGTCACAGATACAACATGGTATACTTTCATATTTAAATCTTTATAATTCATTTTGGTTTGGAATAGAAAAAGCAGAGTTTCCACAGAATGAGAATGCTGGCATTAATACCATTTTTAATTGTATCAAAAAGTGCTATGAAGCAGAAAGTTATGTTTGTGATACTTAATTTTCAGCAGTGAAATAAAATAAATATTTTTATTCATCAAAGTATTCATTTTTTTAAAAAATAGCAACAAATTAATTAATTAAAGTTTAACTTTCTACTAAAAAAAATTACAAATTTGTTGCCTATTACAAGCACAGCCCAAAATAATCAAAAATACAACATTATTTCCTACACTACTTTTATTAATGCTTAAAGTTGAGTGATTGTTAATTTTCTTAAAAATTAAGATTGGGACTCATTGTATTAAATTGAATTATATATTAAAAACATCCATTGGCAGAGTATTAAACTGTTACGTAAGTTAATTTTGAAATTGAGCATTGTCTAGGTAGGGTTGAATAATGATAGTCGAATGTAGTATTAAAAGTTATGCGATAAAAAAATCACTTTATTATTACCGTTCATCAAATTTCATTCCCTTCATGATATATAAAATTCAAATCATCAATGCAAACTTTAAAATTTAATAAAAATGCGAGCCTAAAATAGAATTGCATTCCAAAAAATAAAATTTCATACCTAAACAAATAGACTACATAATGTCCTCGGTAATTTTTTTTTTTTTTTTTTTTTTTTTACATAAAAGTAAATTGCTTCTATTATGAGACAGGAAATATTTTGAAGAATAGGGCGATAATCAAATGCGAAAAAGCAACATCTGTACAACTTGCTTTGTTGCAAGCATACTTTTCAGACAGTAAAGCAATCATGATTCTTTTGTGTTACAGATGTTTCAATTTGTATTTTTTGCTGACAGTCTTTTAAATTAGATTTAGATTAAATTCAAATTCTAATTGAATTAAAATACAAGAATTTTTCGATATATTAAATCAAGAGTATTCTATTACAAATATAAATTATTTTGTGTCTGTATTTCTGATTGATATTTTAAAGCATAAGGGATTTGATCCGTGCTTAACATACAGGAAAGAGAGATGACAGTTGATTTAGGACGAGAAGAATTCTAGTGAACAGCAATTTTTACCAAAACTAAAAAAGATATTTTTTTTATAATAATCGATATATTAACATAATGAATCTTCATTCACTTTAAAGAATTATAAATTCTTAAAAATGTCCACACTTTATTGGCGATAATATTTTCTTGCTCCCTTTTATGTGTTATTACAAGTGATGAAGTTTTAAATGAAAGATTCTTGCTTATTTCAGACAATTTAGATGTAAAGTTCGATTATGTATAATTATTCTCTTTGAGATAAAAGAAGCTTAACGAAAAGGAATATACAAAATTCAAGTATTAGGTAATTATTACATGATATTCAAGATGAAAATCGTACAATTATTAATAATAGGCATTAAAAAAGAATTGAAAATCATTTAAGATTTTGAGTTAATTGAACTAAGAATTAATCATAATATGAAATATAACGATTTCATGAATTAATTAGCATAAACTGAGGATTTTGTTTTTTTCTCGTCACGCATTTTTATGAATCATAACCTCTTTGAAAAAAGCAAGTATGAAATTAATCAATTTAATATCAGTATATTTGTGCATAATCTGTATAAATGTTAACTATCAACACTGATATTTTTAGTTAATTTTATTTTGGGACAATTCTGAGAAATATCGTTTTAATTTTATATCTTGAATTATTAAGTGCCTTTTCCCCCACATAGACTTTAAATGGAGAGATATTTTCATGTAATTTAAATTTGTATATTTAAAGGGAAAAAAAAGAAAATCGATGTCAAAAGCTATATATTGAGTTGATAGCATACCCAAATGAAATTGTACTTTTTTTTTCAGTCTTGTACTGTCTCTGATATACATGATACGGAATTTAATCGCACGAAAAACTCAATAGGATGTTAAGTATTGAATACATTTCTTTTTAAAACGTTATAAGACAATATGTATTCTGATTTTATTTCTATGTTTACTCAGAAAATATCTGTTTTGTCTTATTGAAAAGGACGATTGATCTGAAATAGATTTAAATAATTGAAAATTATTGCAAATTATGAGATACATTATATAAATGCATTATTTTAAATATTAATGAGAAAAATATTTGTATGGAATAGAACTACTCAGAGATAATTGGTATATACTTCTAATATATTTAATTTCGAAAACATAATTATTAAAATTCTGCATCTTTTCTTATGCAGGTTAATATTTATCATAATTTGGCATTTTCTTACAAAACTGTAGGAAATAGTACATTCTTTGATATTATACAGAAAAAAAAATGCAATTAGATGTAAAAGTCATTTTCTTGAAATATTGAATAACTGGATTTATTTTAAGTTTTATTTCAAACTAGAAATTCAACATTAATTTAAAAGTAAAATAGTTAAATCAAAAATATTTATTATTATTGGTTATTTGTTAGAACGTGTTCACAAGGCCCTAAGGCTATATTTTAAAGCAATTATATTATTTTATCTGCTTTTACAATTTCGCCCTTTTGCTATTGAGGATAGGACATTATGTAAGAATATTATTTTTCATTTGATCATTGATACATCTTATATCAGAAGAAATTTTATATCCTAAATTTTAGTTTTCAGGTATTACTTAAATTTATTTTCTATTTTATTCGTATTTCTGATATTAGCATACGTTTAGATATATGTTTTTAATTTCTAGTACTATTAGTATAGTTCTTTTAGTAAATTGTTGAATATTTGATTAATTAGCTTAATTAAACTACTCTGAAATATCATGAATTTTCCATACAAAGAAAATGTTAAGAAATGCATGCTTTCGAAATCATTATATTACATAAGGTAAATCTAATAATTATAGGGAATTTTAAAACAAAGTTCTTATCTCTATAGTTTTCCAATTATTTTGATGTTTTGTTTTTCTGTCTGTTTTCTTATATATTAAAAATATTCATTTTAATATAGAAAATAGAAATAAAGTTAAATTGCTAAAGCCTTGTAAGAGGATTATGTTCTGCGGATTAAGATATTTAATACTGTTCGTCATTTACTTCAAAGGTCTTAGTAAAATACAAGCTACTTTGTATCATTTTTTAAATATTTTTTTTCTGAGGGGAAATATTTTATTTCTTGTAATATTTTGATATCTTCTTTATAAGTGCTTATATGGATTCTTTTATAGATGTAACATATTAACAATGATAATTCACTGCTTTTACCTATTCATATTTTAAGATTAGAAATTCTATTGTATTTGATTAAAAATCTTCATAATAGTATGTTTTATTTAATTTCCTATATTTTTGTGGTATTTTAATAACATTACATGCTATGACAGCAATATTCAGTTATTTTCTTAATCATACTTCCTAATATTAAATATTATTTTTGAATAATCGACCTAAAACTATTTTATTTTAAATTTGTTTATTCATTGTAATAAAACATTTCAGATTTATATTATAAAATAAGCTTTTAAATTTTTTGGTTGATAAATGATAAAACTACCATAATATTATGGTATTTCCTAAATTTAAATTGAAAAACTTTTTCCTTTTAGCGAAGTTTTCATGATTAAAAAAGAAACATAAAATAATATAAATGAAGCTTTTACAAAATTAATGGAAAATAATGATTACCAAAAATACTTTATGATTTCAAATTATAATCGAATTATATTATGACTATTGTTAGCTTAAAATAAATTTTTAAACATAAATAAAGATAAATTTCCAAAAGATGTTAATTGTTCCAAGTTTATTTTTAATTATAAAATTTTAACGTAAAAGTTTATTTTAAACTAAATCGTTTATATATTAAAATATACATATCATAGGATATGCACAATAAAAGTCACCTAAGATTTTCAGTTTATAAACTGGATTAAAAATTCTCAGAGACTTAGGCAATTAATAATTTTATTAATTCCACCGCTATTATAATAAAACATTTTCCTAAATCTGTAAGTACATTAATAAAATCATATAAATATTTTTTAAATGAATTTAAGAATTCATTTTTCGTGAATTTCAATTTTTTAATAAATTTAATTTGAGATATTTTCTTATGTTGAAATTTATTTCTATTTAATTGCCACATCAGATATATAATAAGCATATTTAAAATATAATTTTATTCTCAAATTTGTAAATATTTATAACCTTTTGACTGAAATATTTTATGAAAGAACTAAATCTTAATTCACACTAGATTAGATACTGGAGCTCCTCCACATTGCTCGAGCATTTTTTTACAATTTCTATTTGAAATCCATTGGTAATACTATCAAGGATTTTCAGCTATCTTCATATCTCTTGGGAAAATTTTGCTTTGAAACACATATTGTCGAAGGTAGAAGACATTTAAAATTTTAATTACCATATCTGCAAGCTTTTTTAAAAAATATTTTATTTCCTATTTTAATTAACTATCATATTTTTTATGATTTGTGACATATTGTATCAATCTGATATTTTGTTTCAGGTATGGAAAAGTATTAAATATGGAAAATTCACACAGACTAAGAGAATCATTTTTTAACTAGATTAACTCAGACTAATAATCTCTTCGACCTATCTGGTGCTACAATATGAATCAAAACCAAAGTATTGAGTCACCTAGTTGGCTGCCCTGCCTTGGCAATTTAGCATACGTGATTTAAAAAAAAATATTCGTTGTTTATCCCAAGCCATTTCAGCCTTTTATTCCATTAATGGTGCAGACACCACTAAATAATTTCTGCTTTTTGCTATGCTAACTATATTTGCAAAGCATTTCCTTTCCTCGCGACTCACCCACCAGTCAGTCACTGTCAAAACCAGGTCACTGGAATGTCATCATAATACAGTTTCTGTAGAAGCGAATTTCCAATTTCTAGTCATCAGTATCAGCTACATGACTGTCTGCATGAATGAGAACCAATCGCCACCAAGAACTTGGTTTCATTCTAATGAGGGAAAAATCGGTTTCCTTTAGTATCAGGTACGATCGAGTATGAGTTAGCAGCACCTCTACTTAAGATAGCAAAACCTGGTAACAAGTCTAACTTTACTTATTTATTTAACACGAAATGGATACCATTACGAATGGTCTAGAATTGCAGTAGTTATCCAATTAACGCTTTTCATGACCACTTCAAAAAGCAGTATTGATAAATAGATAACAGTAAACATTGATAATAATTAGCCAAAAAATTCGAGAAATGCTTTCTAAAACACTCTGATAATAAAATAAGACGTACACACATAATAGAAAAAAATATTTTATTTGTGCAGTTGCTGATAATAAGGATAAAGGGATTGTAGATTTGCAAAAAATTATTGATATGAGACCGCTCCTAATATGTGACATATAAGAATGAATAACTTATATGTTTCAATTTTATCGCTATGAATTTTTATAATAATCAAACTTATATTTTCTTACTCTTGTAAAGTGGTTCCTTAATTCATACTGGTAAACATGCAAATACTTCTAAGATGCTTTCAACATTTTTTTATAGAATTTGTAAATGTCAAAATAAATGTACTCTTTAATAAGTAATTTAATAATGTAATAATTCTTTTTTATATTAAAATTTTTTTTCAGATGTTCAAAAATTGTTTTGAAACTAAATTAATAAGTTATTATTTATGATGTCTGTTTAATCTTAATATATCTATTCATTGAAAAAATGATAATGTGAAATAATTTTTCCTTAAACTTTAATAAAAAAAAAAAAAATGTAATCCATAAATTTCGTGAATTTTTGTGCTGATTTCATTTACAATTTTACAGCATTATTTCAAATTTTAATAATTTCATTCCCCAAAAAATGTAATTTCTAATTGTCTTTAATGATGTTATTAGGATTTTATTTTCAGATACTTCACGATATTCATGATGAGTATTTGCAAATTAAATGTGTCATTCAAATTATATGTTATAATTTATTTATTGTATTTATAAATTGAATATTATGCATGATGTTGAATAAATAATGATAATTTTGAATAAATTGTCAAATATATCGAAAATTTAATTTTTTCATACCAATTTTGCTTAAAATGTAAAATAAATGTTTTGAATGCCTTTCAAATATATATATGCCGTATATATTCATTAACTATTTTTATTAAAGTTTTTTTTTACTTCTATTCGGCTACTTAAGTAGTTCACAGTGTAGGCATTTTCATTATTAAACAATTGAAATCTATTATAAATATGTGAAAGAATATTTTTTCCAATGAAGCATGCATAAACATGACTGTGAGAAATGTTTACGAGTTAGCAAAAATAATTTTAAATTACTTAGACGTTTTTAAAGACAAAACATTAATATTAATTTTTCATTAAGAAAAAAACAGTTGCTACAGTGTTTTGTAACAAAAATAAGAACATTCAAAATTGTATCGAAATTTATAATACATTTATTATGAATAATTTTCACAACCATCTGGAAGTAATTACCTTTTTTTTTGAAATTGCTTATCATAATTTGAATAACTTCTTCCAAAAAAATTATAATAAGTTAGCAGGAAATTTGGTATTATAATAAACTTTCACAATGAAAGAAAAGTTACACTTTATATTAATGTCTCAGAAATATCAAATATGCAAATAGAATTGAATTGATAATTACGCTCCGCAACTGTATTATTTTTAATGAAACATTGTATTTAATTTATTTTAATGCTTGCATAAATAATTATTGACAATGAATGTTTGATTAAATATGAATTTTATGCATACATTCTATTTATAAAAAAAAGTTAATTTTTTCTTGCTTATTTTTATTGCTTATTCACATTTTCTGTAAAATTACTTCAAATTCAGTGATGTTTAATTTTGAAATTTTTCCAATTTTACAAAGAATTATGAAAAGGAAGTATTTTTAATAGAATGTTTATATTATAAATGAGTACTTAATATCTGAGTGATGTAGTACTTGAGGTTCACAAGTTTACTTGTAAAGTGAAAAAAATCAAACAAATAAATTGAAATTCACAGTTAACCAGCGATCTATGCCTATGGTACTTTTCAGGACACTAGTAAATCTAGACTATTCAGAGATGTTTCATTTATTTAAGTATTTTTAAAGCAATGAACATAAAAAAAGAGATATTGAACATAAATATAAAAATTTCTGGAGCTGCAAAAGAGGTTTTTTTTTTCTTGGTTAACTATACGTTAATAATTAAGATTCAACTGATTGTTTGGTGTAACATTTTAACTCTCAACGCAAATTTAAATGTTCCGAATATGCGACATCATAAAATATCAATCTTAAAATTGAATAGATGTACAATTATCAAAGCATCATAATCGGGTAAAATTGATTAAATGCTTTCATAGATAATAGCTGTGAATTTTTGTTTATTAACATAAATATAACTGTTAAGTACAATTTAACAGTCTCGTTGAAATAAAAATTCAAGTAATTTTATATTCATCTGATGTGCACTCGTGCATCTTTTGTTGTTGTTTCGTGATACATAATTCACTTTAGAGCGCAATCTCAAAAGTATTTTTCTAAAATTTTGTTCCTGAAAAAGTGTTTTAAGGTGAGATTTTACATTAATTACTCTTAATAAACCTAACTTAATAGGAAAAGAAAACGTTACAATTAACAAAAAAATCATATTTTTAAAGCTGAAAATTTCATTGCATAACATCTTATAAATTTAACATTTCATATATATATATATATATATATATATATATATATATATATATATATATATATATATATATATATATATATATATATATATATATATATATATATATATATATATATATATATATATATATATATATATATATATATATATATATATATATATATATATATATACTTCAGCGAGTGAAGATTTTTTCTTATTTCTAAGCGAAAGCAATTACTTCAATTATTTCGGTTACAATATTTTTATTTGGTCAATTATCATATAGATAAATTGCTTATAAATTCTGTGAATATTATAAATAATAAAACAATACATTTATGGATGAGTTTATTTCGCAGTTTCTTTTGAAAATAATTAAATTAAAATTTATTTTGTAAATTCAAAATAAATCAGAATTCCAATAAATCTTTATGTAAAATTGATTTGAATACATAATATATTATTGAGATAAAAAAATTAATGAAAAAGGTTTTTTTTATGGGTTATTTGTTGTTTTTTTCGGAAAACAGTCTGTGTAAGGAATTAATTCTTTTTAAATATGTTCAGAAGCGAATGAAATAGAATTAAACTTTTCAAAAACTACCTAAAATACTTTAATCTAATTCTATCAAATAATGCATTCGAAAATTCCTTCAAGATGAAAAATACATTATAGCATTTTCAAAATACATGCTTAGAAATTTATTTCTACCTTATCTCTGCTTAGTATCCAACCTCTTTTTTTTCAAATATAATATCGATTTTTCATCTTCGAAATTAAAATTAGTTAATGTTTGATTATTGTATTCTAAAAAAAATAAATTTATATATTAAGATATTAGAAAGACGCGCCCGCTAAATAAGCGGTTGCCCATATTTATTATAGAAGAGAAATCCATATGAATATAAATAATCACATATTCTTTTCATGTTAATTTCTATCAACCTTTTCCATTAAAATATCTGATATCAAATTATGAAACCAAAAGGTTTGTTTTTCAAAATATTCTTATTAAAAAATACTTCTTCGAAAAAACTGGTTTACATTTTCAATAATGGATTTACATCCTAATATCAATGTTTGAACTCTATCACTGGAAATACATCAGCTTTAAAATTTATTGCAGAAGATGAATTCTCATCTGAGAATTCATTTCGGTTTCACATTCTTTTAATATTTAATAGTTAATGTAGAGTTTTATAAGATTTAATCAAAATAAATTCAGCATTTATAAAACTTTTATTGGGACGTGCTTTATGATTTAGAGATAAATTGATTGAAATATTGAAAACAGTTTTTGGAGCTGGGTAATTTCATTTTTTAAAGTTATAAGAACAAATTTTATAAAATCTCTAAAAGCTTAATTTAAAGCGTGTCATGTGTGGAAGTCATGTTAATTTTCATTGCCACTCCTGTATTTTAAGCAGACAAAAAAGCTCAAGAAAATACTAAGCAAATATTAGCACTACTGCACTATTAAGCTATTTTAGGAAATAATTTAAATAAGATATTGAAACATATATAGTTCCGCACTCCATTCTGAGATTTAACTCACTGCATGGACATTTGCTTTTGAAAAATTATTCTTAAAGTTAGTTTGAGTGCATTTATTTTATAAAACCTATTATGGTAAAATTTTTCAGTTTTTTCTAACAGTTTTTTTCTTTAATTCTTTTTTTGTAATATTAAGTATAGAATATATATTATTGATGTCAGTTTTTCGAAGATCTACTTCAATTTTTGAAAAAAAAAATCTTGAGTGAAAATTAATTGTTTCACATTTTTTATTTACAATTCATTTTATAAGAATGGGTTATGGGATTAAGGATATATAAGTATTTTAATTTAATTAGGAATGTGATAAAACAAATTACAGATTAAAATATATATATGAAAAGAATTCAAAAGAAATTGTGATCAAGATTTTAATTCCTTTATATGTTGTTACCTCATTTATTTTTATGTGTGAGATTATATTTTTGTTACAAATTTCTTTTAATCAACGAAAAGTATGAAGTATTCTATGAAATGCAGTTAATATTATCATGGAGACGCTTGAATAGTTGGAATTGATTATAATTATCTTGAAATTCACATAAACACGCACAGATGCATAATGTATATACAAATTGATTAGAAAATTCTATTCTAATTTACTAGACTCTTATTATCAAACTATTAAGAGAAATTAAATAAAATTTTCACTTAGTTTAATTTGAGATAATAGCTTAAAAATCATACAAAAAAAAAACAAAAAAAAAAAAACAGCTACCCACTAAAAGTTATAGTTACATTGACAAAATTTAAGCATTTCAAATAACAACCGCTACTTTTTTATCGGAATGTTATCTACATAGTGGGGAACCATAAATGATGTTGGAACTATACTTCCAACACAAAAATTACATGCTAGACAAAATAAGAAAATTGAAAACAACCAATAAGGGAAATGAAGCAATTAAAATAAAAACATTCATTGTGTTTCAGAAAAATGTCGTCTTCAAGCATGCTAACACTTTACCTGCGATAAATATTGGATAGCATTGGAGCAAGTATCATGAGAAAAAGAATTCTGAAACCTGACATCTGACATCTTTGAAATGGGATTCAGACTACGAATTAAATGAATGCACTTAGGATTTTTAGGTATCTAAATAGCCAGGAGGAATCCATTGAGGGGGAGCTAAATTGGGAGATATTGGAGGCTATGAAAACGTGAAATCATTACAGATAACCCTGACATAAACTATTTTACTAAAAAAAATTTGTCAGAAGACACATATGCAGAGAACAGCTTGCTTCTACTCGACACTAGATGAAGCATTTTATTTTTGCATTTCTGAAACTACATAATTAATCAATATTTCTAGACAGCGCATATTCACTGCTCAAAACATTCGTAGAAATTCGGCAGCTTCTTCAATTTTCTTCAAAATGTAAGAATCGGGGCTGAAAGTGCTTGTTATACCACATCACCGCACTGTTTCTTAATGTAGCGAAAATGTAACTACATCAATGGGATTATTTCCTGCTCAATGCATGCAATTCGAATTAACTTTGCCAGCAAGAAAGTAACATACCTTATCCATCCACAGAACATGTAATATCCAAATGTTCTCATCGCCATGCCGCATGAAGAATTCATTATCACAATAAAACTGCATTTCGTTATTACTTGTTTGCAATATATGAACACACCAGAAAAGATTCGGAAATATGTGGAGAATAGAGCGAATTATCCCTCTGGCCTCAGAATTTGGAGAAAGAGGAACTTTCAATATGAACTTAAATTATTACCTCATGGACTTTTGCACAAATCTTGTCTGTAATAAAATATATTCCATGACGATATGTACATTAAGTGTCTTTAACTTTGTTTATCAAGTCCTGTCTAACTTATACAGCACACGGTTGCGGCGTTATCCATGGTCTCTGCATTATGCATAATCAGAATGAAAAAGATATGGCTATATTTTATAGAGCCTTTTCCTTTACTAACTGGCGATGATGTCGGTCGCGTACCTTGTTCTTTTTTTTTCAGTGCGTTCTCTTTTTCTCTTTTCTGTAGGTTGAGATTAGAGTTATATGAATACATAGACATTATATGAAATGTGACGCCATCAGAAGAATATTGCTCACTGGTGAGCGCTATAGCTGCTTTCTCTTTTATCCTTATTTTGTTTAATCGAGTCTGGTGATTTTCCATAATATATTTAAGACTTTTATTTATGAATATCACATACCAATAAAAATAAATGCAGCTATCTGAAATTGTCGACATTTTATTATTATTTTATTTTTTCCCCGTGAATTTTAAGCACATGACTCAAAATACCCTAAACAGAAAGTCAGTTCAAGTCCTATGACTAGTATGGTAGCTAGAAGCTAGTATATCGAAATAGTTTTTTTATTTTCATCGTGTATATATATATATATATATATATATATATATATATATATATATATATATATATATATATATATTATATGGGCCCTATTACACTAATTAAAGAATTGCTGTAAAAAAAATGTATGAAAAATGTATTAAGTATAAATTTGCCTCAAATTAAAAAGAGAAAAGTGAAATTTCCCCATTAAATCATAAGAATCTATGATACGTGTTTTTACTTAATCTTGAGCTAGATAATACATTCGTATCTTCCAAAATCAGCATTTTAAGGTGCCATAACATATGAGATGGTGAAACACGAAAAGAGTAACCAAATTCTATATGTTCAGAATACTAAACTGCCAAGCAAGTTGTAATTAAGGAATGGATTTCATAGCTTAGTTGAATTGTTCTGTAACTAGCACAGATTCAGAAAAAAATATTCTACTAATATAACATTGGAACAAAACTGCAGAATGTTTTTCTTTGTAAAATAATTTTTTTTTAAAATTTAAAATGGGTTAAAAAAATCGACATCAAATCATAAGGATCTCTGGTACGTAATACCTCTTAAACTTGATCTAGATAATGCGTTCTAGCTCAAGTTTAACTTGAGATAGAACATCAAGTTATTTAACTTGATGTTGCCAACACATATGTGATAATATAACAGAGAAAGTTTTAAAAATTATCTACACTCAGAATAGTAAATATCCACGCAAGATTCAATTAGGGGATGGAGATCGACAGCGAAGTTGAACTGCTATGTAGCTCAGTTGCAGCAAAAAATATTGTACTAGAATAACATATGAACATCCTGGTGAAAGAATCCTAAATATTTTTTGTCTGCAGAATGAATATTTCTTATTTAAAATGGAGGATAATAAAAAAATCGACATTCCTAAATTGATTTGAATGAAGCTGTTTCAATCATTTATAATGCAATGCAGCATCAAATAATGATTCAGTTTCATCTCTACAGCAAACTTATCCAAACATCATTCATTTCAATACTATGATTTGTCAAATTAAATTTATATTAAAATATTTTTAAAAAAGTTATCTCAGACATTTTTACTTGTTATTATAATATCAGTTAAAAGTTATTTGTTTTTCCAAAGCATAGGAATGTTTCCTTTCACAGAACTGATTCTAATATTCGCGATTTATCGCGTATGTATTGTGACTACAGAAAAGGCGCCAGTGTGATTGACCGATTCGAATCACGCGCTGACGCTGATTGGTTTGCATCTCCATTCAAACCACCACCATCAAGTAGTATTCTTATCGATTTTGCGGTGCTGAAATCTTGAGGGAAATTACGAAGACGCCCGGATGCTTCAAGATCCGACGATTTGTCCTAGCCTAATGATCGTATTTCGCGTTAGGCTATGACAGCTCGGCGGAGGCTCGTGTTTTGAAACCGAAGTGACTTAAGTCAAATTGAATGTACTAAAAATGAGATTCATGACCCAAGCGTAATAAAAAATTCAAGTCATCAGTTGTGTCTCAAGTGCAAGGGAGAGAGGTACATGTAAAAATAATTTTAACAGGATGCTTTGAATTGGGAACGATAGAATAAAATAACTACCCTAAGAATAAACTGTTATATAAATTTTATTTGCTTTACAAAATGTTGTTATTCAAAAGAAAAATGAAATCTTTTCAAGATTAGTTTAATGAGAAGTAATTCAAGTCGTTATCTATTGCAGTTTATAAAATATACAGTGATTGATGACAATGATGAAATTCAGAGATATCAGTAGGGAATAAAGCTTTACTATAACAACTGAACGTATTGTAAGTATAAAAAATGTTCAAATAAATGTAGTGCGTTTATCATAAATATCATCGAAATTTATTCTTCTATTTCTTATTAGTAAAATAATTTGTTAGTGATTTTATTAGTTTCAAGTTTGTCAAAAATCAGTCATTAATATATATTACAAATATGACAATCTTTATATCAATATATAACATGTATATGATGATCTAATTTATGAAAAAAATGCTCTCATATTCTAAAACAAAATTATCTCTGGTAAATGAAAATATTTATAAATGCTTATTATTTGACAATTTTCTAAATTCTTATAATGTAAAATTTAGTTTATCATGCTTAGTTTTTGTTCACGGAATTATTTGGCGATAGACTGATTTGTATATTTTCCAGTTAATACCATAATTTTTAAAGTTCTAACGTAACAAAATGTTTATTTGTTCGATTATTTTGTTCGATTTCTTAAAATCATTAAATTTATTGGTAATAAATAAGTTTATATATTATTAATAATATTAAATGTAATTTATCTTAAGTATGAAGAATGTTGGTAAATACTAAATTGAGATTAGAGTTTTATTGGATAAAAATCGATACATCATTTAAATATAGTAAAATATTTTTTTTGTTGTTGTTCTAGTATATTTATTTAAAGCACATAAATATATGTATGCAAACATAATTGTCGCTTTTCTATGTTTTTTTTAGGTATTTATGCAATATTTTTGTATTTATATCAATCAGTTCATTCTCAGGTTTAAAATAGTGTAATGAGTATATTATTTTATATGTAAAGTATTCTAATTGATTACACTTTATTTGACACTGTTTACTCCATTTACCATGTTTGAAAGCATTTACTTGATAAAATTAATTCTACAACATGTTAAGAAATGATTTACAGCAGGAAGATATTTTAATTTCTTTTTGTAAATTAATTTCTTTGGAAACAAAATATTTGAATGAAATATAAATAAGAAACACGAAATTCCGAGATCATTTTTACAATGGATGTAATTAGGAATTTCAGTATTACAAATAATAATAATAGTATTTAATATAATTATTTTACTAATAGTATTTAATAGCATTTAATTATTATTATTTAATGCAAAAAAATCTGGTTACACTGCAATTTTAAATGGATTTTACAGATTAATTTTCGAGACTTTATTTTTTTTTTCAATTGAATGAATAATTGGATTGCAGTTTTATTCTCAAGAAACATTACAATTCTAATAATAGATTAAAGATAAATTAGTTCTTTAACTCGTAAAATATGTCTTTCACTTCTTTCTCAATTACTATTTGAAATAGGTGCGAGATTACTTTTTTCATTTAACAAATGTTCGGCATGTTAAAAAATATAGAATAAGATTGAAAGATCATTCAATTACCATTTGACACATTCATAGAAATTTAACGAACTATCATGACTTCTCGAATTCCTATTTATTAACATTAGAAATTCTGCTAGATTCGGAACTCATCTATAAGATTTCTACTCCATATAACAGAATAAAATAAAGAATACCTGAAAACTGTTGAAATAACATTTTTTGCCGTGCATTTTTGTAGATCTTAATATAAATGATAACGTTAATATAATGAATCTGAGATTTCCAGTCTTTATAGCATGATCAATATTGATTATGCATCTCAAAAACATTTATATATTGTTACAAGCCTGTAAAGTTTCTTCCCAGCAGGGTAAGTTCTATCACTAGAAAGACCGATATACAATCATCTCTATTGGATGCTGCTCGGGTGATGAGCCCAGTAACCCCAGAGCTTGGCGACCATTTGGAGAAGCCCGACCAACGAAGAATTTGGCTACTTTGGCGACAAATGTAAAATGCTGCAAACTTCGAGAATTTTAACGATCCATCCAATAGAATCTGAGATACACCTGATTGGACCAGAAGGTTCTAGGACCGCCTCCCTGGAACTATAAAAAGTTGGCAGTCTTAAGCTGGAGTGAACCAGATCGGAAAATTAGACAAGTAACGTGTTTTCGATAGGTTAGCGAAGCCACGGTGGAGTGCCAGCGTTTGTATCGAGCTCAAGCAAGTGCTGAACTGAGCTCTGTGCCGAGTCCTGTTGTCTATTGCGTAAACAGATCAAGTCCTGTGTGGAGCAGCCAGTCGTGTAGTAATGAGTCGGCAATTGGTTACAGCTAAAGCTAGGAGACGGTGGAGAAGTTCAGCCGTCTGGAGAGACCGTAGAGCGAAGCACCGAGGATCCGCTCTCCTGCTGAATTCTGTCTGGCTGCTTTGAGTGCTGTGGTCGATTACTATTTGTGGGCTATTGTTTGTTGTAGTGTGCTGCCCTGTGTTCGCCTCGGCTGTGTATAGTTGTCGTTTTTGTATTTCTCTCGTCTGTGCACTCGTGTTCCTCATGTTAAATAAATGTCGTCGTTTTTTTCTACTGGGGCCTTCTGATTGTGTTTTCACACCATACGCCCACTACAGGCAAACCCGGTGATCCGTGACAATATTTATTTGTCAATGATTTTTACTGAATTGCTTCATCATATATTAGCTAAAACTATTCATTTCATTATTAATAATGATCCACTGATTGTTAACTAATCTTATATATAAAAATAAACTTTTTTGTAATTTTTTTATGATCCGATTGTGTTCATCCCATTGCGATAAAATTTTGCCAATTTATTGCTTGTACTTGCATGAAGGGTATATGCATAGTACAATTGTTATATCTAATATATAGAACAGAATTTGTGTGTGTTCGTATTTTTTGCACTGCCGTACCATTCATCCGATTGCGACAAAATTTTCCCATAAATTCTTGCAGTTGTGTGAAGGTTATAGGCATAGTAAAATTATTATATCTGATATATATAAATGAATTTTTGTTTGTTCGTATTTTAGAGGCTACCATACCTTTTATCCAACTGTGATAAAACTTTTAGCAACTTATTACTTATTGCTCTCCATTTGACTGACATTCTAGATGACAATCAACAAATTACTTCAAATGTACTGAATAAACCTAGAAAATCCATGTTTTTCATACGGCCAGTTGGAAGTTGGATGATCACGAGTCGGACAGCCAAGAAATTTATTTGTTTGTGCTGAAGACGGAAAAAATGTTATCTACCCGAAAGCCCTTGAATAATATTTATGCTTCTCCTTTATATATCACTGCATTTCAATGAATGTATTCATTGCCGAAAAGAAAATAAATATCATTCTTTCTATCATTCCTAATTAAACAAGATAGCCATTTTAAATTCCAAACGATATTGCCAAAATTCTTCCGCCGCAGCAACGTGCCGGGTACCAGCAAGTAGTCAAATATAATTTTGGCACAACAAACCCCTGAAATGCATGAAGGAAACATTTGAAATTTGGATATCATAAAACCCATCCTATTATAGAACAAGACAAAAAATTATTTAATAACGTTTTCACAAATATTAGATACAATATACAATATTATATTAGAGATATAAATATTCTCTTTATTGCTTGATTATGAGGTGAAATCCTTGTAACAGAGTGTCTCTGAAATAGAGTTGTTCACGCAGGAAAGATACAACATGATTTTAAAGTAAAATCAACATATAACGCAACATAACTATACAAGAATAATTTGAAAGGGAAATTCACATCCTTAGAAGTTTAACGAGCTACCTTGGCCTCTCATGTTCCATTTATACATCTCATTAAAGTGTCTACTAGAATCTAAACCCTTCAACGAGATCTTTACGTCTTTTCGTAAAGAATGCAGAGAGACTTTTCAAAACGATATTTCCCGGATGTGCGTTCCGTCGGTTCTGCTCTAGATGGTAAAGTTATTTTATGAAGCCATTCCCCTCAGTTGATGATGTGTACTCAATAGTGAACCCTACCTCTCCAAGGAGGGGAAATTGAGCCTTCAAAGTCACTTTTCCTTCATAAATGGAGTTGAAAAAAATATCCGTTAATAGCGCTCTCAAATAAAAGGATCCATCCTTACTTTTCTTCCTTCCCTTCTCTATTACCGGTAGTTTCATATAGATATAGATATATATATTTCACTGTAACCTTAAGCGATATAATCCGTTGAGAACCTCATCATCACTCAATAATGCCAATGGAATAAGAAGTAAAAAACGGAAAAGGAAATCCTGGAAAACCACGGCAATGGAATTTCATAGCCAACTTTCAGAAAAAAAATTTTTTTTCTGCAAAGCTTGAAGAAGATTACTTTAAAACAAATGCAGTCTCTCCACTGCTCTTGAAGATAAGGGGAAATTTCTGGACAGACAAGTGTGCATATAAAAAATAGGATCCAATACTACTTGCGACTCATTTTTTCTTCTGATCTGCTCAATATAAATCAGAGAATGATTTATCACGTACGGAAACAGGAAAAAAGTATCGGAAGAGTTTTATCTTCTTTTTTTTTTATGAAAAGGACCTTTTCCATAAATCGTGGAGGTAATCCCGAATACATATATTTTTTGTCTCATTTCGGGAGCTCTATTTCGTGCCAGTAATAGCTAATGGATCTAAAAGGAAAACATTTTCAAGATTATTTTGTTTTAGGAAAGCATTATGCACGGCATTTTACAATGTATATATTTTAATGCACAAAAAGTAAAAGTAAAGGTAACTCTGTGTAAGATTGGGAGTTCCATTGTATTGATTCGTAAAAGTGTCCAGACATTTACTTTTGCAGATTATGATCTTGTATATTAACTAAAAAGGATGGCATATCTTTCTCAGAGTAAACTGTAATGATTTAATTCGCAAAATTTCAGAATAACTTCTCATCTGTGAAAATTTATAGTACGTAAAATAATTTTGTATGCAATTTTTAATTGAATATACTATATATCTAAAACTTAAATATGAATACAAATTTAGATTATTTCTCGCTTAAATAGGAAAATATAAATTAAATATCCATTTGTGTTTTCAACAAATTATACTGTAAATTCAATTACTTCATTTAATCTCAAATATTAGCAGTTTTTATCAACCAGAAATAATGTGCATGGTTTCATGCACCTTAAATAAACATGATAAGAAAATAAAAATTGATAATAATTCCTTGAATTCAGTGTAAGACCAAATTAATGCAGAAATGTATATTGAGATTTCAGTTCAAAGTGAAAGATAAATATGCAGTTCTTAGTACATCTCTCACGAGTGAAGAAATCTGATATACTCTGTCATTTCGAACACAAATATATTTTTAATATACTTAACTCTGAAATAATTGTCCTTTCTATACATGCTTTAAAGCAAAACACTAAATGTTCAGTCTTTGTGAGGTTCACTGAAAACATCCAGTTTAAGTATACCTTTCATAAGAAAACTAATATACGCTGTCGTTTACAATACATACAGACTTTAAATATATTTGACTTTGAAATAATTTTCTTTTCGATATACGTTTCAAAACACCTCACAAAAGGTTCACTCATTATGAGATTACTAAAATATCCGAGATTAAATAAATTTTTTATATTACTTAGCAAATTTTATGTTTAGCATTTTAGCCGAGCACTTAGCCGAGTTCCTCTAAGTATATTGTGCCTTTTCAATTATATAAAAATGAGGAATGTAAACGAACTTACAAAAAAAAAAAAAAGACATCTCAAGAAGCAAATTATTTCGTTTGGAAAAGAACAAAATCAGCATCCTAAACGTCTGACAATGATCGAAAATTCAGAAATATCATCTGCTTTTTAAAGAACTTAATAAAGAAAAATTTGACTTTATAAGATAAAGAAAATGTTTCAACCAGCTTTTGATCAGAGAAATGCAGGAAAATTGTGAAAATTCGTAAGTTTCCTACATCCCACGAGCATGTTCTAAAAAAAATGATAATGGGGAACTAATCTTTTTCAATTGAAATTGTAATTTAATTTTTAAGTAAAAGAACACTTTCAGAAGACTTTTATTATTCTTTATTTTACCTCATAAGACTCTTGAAAATTTCACTAAATCTACTGATGAATCCACCATAGCATTTTAATTTAAAATTAATTTCAATAGTCCTATCTATGTTAAAATTCATTTCCTTTCTCTTCCATTTTTAAAAAAAATATTTCATTCCTCAAAACTTATAAAGATTATTTACAAAAGAATCTTTAAATGGGACAATCATTTTGATAATGAAAAGCGATCAACTTCTATTGATAAAGATTCCGGCCGTGTAGATATTGATAAATTCATCACAATATAAAATTTAAACTCAATGAGCATTTTGCCGAAATGTATTAACTGTAGGTCAGTTTTTCACTGTTCAGAATGAATATGATGATTCTTGGTTGAACATTTCTGATCTTTATTCCATTTACCTTAATACTAAATTCAACAATCTGAACGAAACAATTTTTTGTCTAATTTCAATTAATAACAGTTTTATAAATGCTTTTAAATAAGGATTTTTATTATAAGGATTTCTTGCATAGAATTTTATAATTTTTTTAAATAAGGATTTTTATTATAAAGGTTTCTTGCATACAGATTTATAATTAAGGACATTTATTATAAGGTTTTTTTTTTGCATAATTATCAATACAAATTTCACAATTCCTATTTTCATCTTATTGCCATACACAACTTCTCTATTTCCTATCATTGCCATACCTAGTGGATTTTTTTCCGATATCAATATAAACGATTTCATTTAATTTAATCTCTATTACTTTTGAGAGAAGCTGCGAGGTTCAGACACATTTTATAATGACCATGAAGATATTTTAAATATTTCTTTCAAAATTTTGGAATAAGAAATGTAGCTTTTTACTGTTAATAACTGCATATATATAATGGAAAAATTACCTTCTCCAAGTACAACACATTTAACAAATATTTTTATTAATATATAACCGTAAATTTTACTCCATTAAAAATAAAAAACTACTTTTTTGTAGAACCAAAGTTTTGAAATATGTCAATGATAATATCATATTTGATCACGGAATATTTAATAATACTTGAAAAGATTTATTCCATGAAATTCTAATAATAATCGGTTTTAACCAGATACAATCAAAGTGTTAGGTATCCATTGGATTTATATTTATGAAAATAAAACTTTTAAAAGAATAAAAAAATACGAAATTGTGACAAAAGACCTTAATTTCACTATCCACAAATTTACATAATGTTAATTAAAATTTTCCTAAAAAATCTACAGAAAAATCATTCTGATTAAAAACAATCAATCGAAACAAATTAACAAAGAAAGCAACACCGACTAGATTTTATTCTTAAATAGGTTAGACATTAATTTGCTCTGAAGCTATTTTCTTTTTAACTGTCTGTAAGACGGTAAGTGGTATCAAACATATCAAAGCAGTTTTCAACTATTCAGTTCTTTGAACTATTTTTTCTTCTTTTAACCAAAGTACTAAACAAATTAACAAAATTTTAAAACATTTTTCAAATATGTTGGATTTTACGTATATATAAATTAGTGTTTTTGTAAAATTTCCATACGTGTTTTTAAATTTACTATTTTTCATTATGTTTATAGAAATAATAATAAATGTTAATGCATGTTATATATAATATGTTATATTAAATTACAAAATAAATAAATGTGAAAATTTTATTAACAATAAATGTATTATTATTATTTATGTTGATAATGCATTATATTTAACTTTAATTCATGTCAGTATCATTATTTAATTTATTTCATTTAATTAGTCAGATAGAAAAAAAAACTTTTGTATTCAAACAGAATATTTCCTATTCTGACCAACAATATTACATATAAGGAAAGAAATGTAAAGGAAATATTTGAATTATTTTTATAGCAGTATTAATATTTTTTGGTAGTTTAAGCAATATTGCACCTTTTTCAGATTATGCTTTGTATTATCAGTAAGATAAAATCTAATATTTCTAAAGCTAATAACTTTGTTCTTACATGCCAATCATATTTCAACACGTTTAATTTATGTTGTTTAGAAACTTTTCAAAGCTTTATTATTCAGATTTTTTCTTACTCCATGTAGAAAATTTATTTAAAAAGTTTCCCGCATACTTTCACAGGGATATTTACAACTCATTTGTATGATAAAAGCATTTGAAAAATTCAAACATGATATTTACTTATCCAAATGAAGAGCCAAATGATCTAACACAATCTGCAAAACAAGACTGGTGTGTTTATATGTTTATTCCTGGTAAACAATTTTATTTCTATATTTTTTTTGAAATATTAATTCCGTTTGTTGCATATCAGCATCTTCCGTGTAATTTATCTTGTAGAATAGTTATAATAGTAAAGGAAAAACTGATTCCCTATTTCTGAGTCAGACATCAGACAGACAAGCATAGCTCAACACAATAATAAACGTATACTGCACTGAATGAATAATGTCATTTGAGATACATCTCTCGATTCTACGGAAAGGAAGAAAAGTTTCTTTCAGAATATATCTACTGAAATATCCTTTCATATTCTATTCACTGTTTTATCAAAAATAACATATTTTAAGAACTATTAGCGTTATGGATAATTGTTCTTGACGTTATTAAATACAACTGAAGTTATTAAAGTTATGAAGTTATTAAATACAATACAATTAATTTCTTCCGTAAAAACAGAGAGATATGACAAAATTTGTAAAATGTTTAACTAATAATTTATATAAATTTGATTAAATATTTTTTCATATCTATTTTAATCTTATAAGTATGCTAAAAATTATTCGTAATGAAATATAGAAGTGATAGATTGGCACTCAAAAATCATTTTTGTCTTTTGAAAAATAATCAACGCACTTATAATTATTTTGATTTTTTATGCTTTAAGTAAACATTAATTATTGATAATTATTTATTAATGTTCCATTAGTTATCGTTCATATTAATATAAGATATATGCTTGAAATTTATTAAAGATTATAAATAAAAGGGTAGCAAAATCGTTTTTAAACTCAATGTTTAGTTACCTGAAATTTGAAATGATATCATATATTTAAGTGCACATACAGGTTTCCTTTACACAAATAAGAACAATAATTAATTTACCTGTTTGAAAATCAGAGAAAAAAGTTGAAAATAACGAACATAATTCTCAGCATGATTAGGTCTACTAATCATATGGGTATATTTTATATGTGTGACTGTGCGTGTATTTGCATCTCTATTCAAATTCTAAAAGGTAGACAGCTTAATTAATAATAGAAAAATTTGGCTTCAAAAAAATTTTGAAGGATAAAATGGTAGACAACTGGAAATTTTTTTAACTTACAATTAAATTAAAATCAATTGAAAAATTATCAACATTTTGTGTGTAAATGCATTACATTATCTTGCCAAAAATTCTTTACAACTTATAACTTTAAAAAAGAAATCGAAATAAATTTTAAATGATATCAACTTATTTCAATTACAAAGTTTTCTTTACTAATATTTTTTTTAATTTCTTTCTTGAATAATGCTCACTATTCTTTTCATAATTGTAATTCAATTTAATCAATTGCGTCATTTGGTCCCATTATTAAAAATTAAGAAAATGAAATCCTTTTTATATTTCATGTTATTTAACAAAACTTTCAAAGAAATTTCATTTCTTTACTTCATATATACATATATATTCATTTTCTTAAATGTAAAATAAGCATTTTAGGATTTTAAATAAATTGTTAAACATATCCGGTATGTTTATATTGATTCTTTAGTTTGGTTAACACACGTTGGATTCAATAAATTTCTATTCTTATCTCTTTTATATTATATTCCAAATCTTTGACGAGTGAGTATTTAAAATCTTTCTAAAAATAATACGTTTCATTTTAGGTTAAATAATATGATGCTTCATGGATTGATAATAAAGAACAATGAACAGAATACGATTATCCTGAAACAGCAAGATTTAACTTTTTAGTTCGACATAAATGTTTATACCCTTTTCTCAAAGAAATGTAGAAAATTTTATTGCCAAGGAACATAATTAATAACCTCGTGAACATATTGCAACACTTTTCATTCTCAAATTTCTATACATCATACAATGTTTTATCATTAACAAAGACAAATAAATTTATGCTAAATAAATTCAGTGCTTTAAAAAATACATATGCTTTTCTCTCAAAAAATAAGTGTTAGAATTATATCAATTATTTCTACTCATTTTATACTATGCTATGTTTTTTATTTAAATATGATAAGGAATATTCATAAATGAAGTATTAATTGCATAAGATTAAGCATATCGATTAGATTAACACAGAATGTAGATGGAACTTCAAAATTTTCCATGCCAAAACAACTTAACACTTAACACCACACCACATCTCCGTTTTTAGAGCTCATGTGGTCCCTTTCCGGTTTGTTATAGATGTAGGTAAACTTTAAAAAAAATACACAACAATTACAAGAAAATAAACAAACAAATGACAATAACCATAAGCAAACAATAAAACAAGAAATTATAAAAACTAGAATGAAAAATATCTTGAGTACAAAAAACTGGATGAATGAGCATTATAATGTACAGTATGAGTGAAAATATAAAGGAATTATAAATATAAGTAACTTGGGGGAGGTTAAAGAATCAACTGCCAAAACAACTGAAAAACTGAAAGTAATGCGATTGCTTCGGTAATGTATGGCGTAAAATGAACTACCGCCTGGATATTGTTCGTTTGACCAAGGGAAATCACATAGAACATCTATGACATATGTACATACAACTTTGAAGTTCCGTCTACATTATCAATAAATTCCTTTTTATTAAATAGTTACATCCATTTATAATTCCTATATTCCTTTTTAATTACCCTGTATGTAATTCTGTATTGTAGATAATGTTTACTTACTATCATACTTAACTTATAATATTAGTTTTGCAATACCAGATGCTTTGAGTAGGAGTCGTTGCCTTTAATTAGACATAATTAGGCATTTCTTTATCATTTTATTCTAGAATCGAAAAGAAATGTAAAATTGTATTTATTTATTTTTCCTACTTTATGCTTTCTATTCTAATTCTATATATTTTACTTATCATATATTATTGAGGCATTAGAAGCAAGTGTTTGATGTAGTATAAAGTCAGTCTTCCTCCTTCTAGAAGATTCAAACCACACAATCATCTGGATAAAAAATTATTTAAAATTTTCCATGAGATTCTTGTTTCGTTTTAGAAAACAGTTATGGAAAATATTTATTACAAATCGTTCACTCATTTATACAAATCAAATAAATAATCAGAAGCATTTTATTCATATTTTAAACTCACTGAATTTAACATTTGGACATGATTAGTCTAAAATTGCATTATTTTACTTCGTAAGATTATTTTTCTATTATTTTTTTCTAAGCCTTGTTTTACTTCAATATATGTATTTTTTTAAAAATTCTTAACGAGTTTCACTGAATGACCTAGTTTTTCAAGTTGTTTATAAATGATTCTAAGATTTTTCTTCACTGATGCGGATTTAGTGCTGAAAATATAAAAGCGTATTAATTTTTAATACCAATGAATACTCCGTAATTGTTGTTTTCGAAAGAAGGGAAAATTAGAATAGGAATTAAAACAAGTTGTACGTCACCTTGATGTACAAAATTTCCTAATTTATAATAAAACAATAAAAATATGCTTCTCTTTGGATTTGGAATTGCATCTATTAATTTCCGTATTCAGGCTCTTTTATTTCCTTATCTCATTTCACTTTCCACCATAAAATTATTCTATGTCATAGCAAATTTCAAATTACTCTAACACACACATACACATACTCGCACACACACACACACATACACATACTCACACACACACATACATACACATACTCGCACACACATACACATACACATACTCGCACACACACATACATACACACACACATACACATACTCGCACACACACACACATACACATACTCGCACACACACACACATACACATACTCGCACACACACACACATACACATACTCGCACACACACACACATACACATACTCGCACGCACACTCACATACACATACTCGCACACACACACACACACACACATACAAACACACACCGTGTAATGTATGTATGACTGTGATATATGTTACCACAAATGGGATTCAGCTGATGATTATGTATAATTAACGGTGATTATTAAAAATCCCCACTTATCTTATTGCTGATTGTGAATGATCATATATACATAAAAATCAGTTTATTGCATTTATCGTAACCTGTATATCATTAATGTATTGTACCGATCATGACATGTTTACATGAACGCAGATAAAGCAAATGGTGCAATGTTCTCTAAAATACATTCAAGAACAAAACGTCAAAAGCCAGCCTTCTTTTATGCATGCCAATCTTGAGACAAGGGATTCAAATACAGGAGGCTCAGTCTCTACAATAAACAGCCATTACTCGGCAGCATCTAATGTAATACAGGGAAGATCCGGACAAATGTTTACCTAATTATAGCACCAGTTGGAAGAAATTCTGTTCTCTTTTTGTCTTTTTCGAAAACAAAGTGCTGCTATACAAACATATACTCCGACAAACATATTCACTGTGCTTTAGGAACAAAATATTTTGCAGCAAAATTTCACCGCAGAAGTTTTCAAATAATACAAAATGAACGACTTAATTACAAACGTTCATTTCTTAATCCGAAATTAAGTATACTTTCCAAAATGCTCAAAACTGAAGACCATATGAAATATCCATCAAATTTATTTTTTAGACATCTTGATTATAGGTACACAAACAAAAAACAAATTCAATATGCACATATGAAATAGGGGCACTCCTATCCTTATATCAAAACAAAATTCAATTTCTTTTGAAACTATTTAACTGCCTCCTCATTATCTTCAGTATTATATATTGAATTGCTCTTGAAAATACCTGAAGTTCTAACGTACGCTTCCCTTTAACTTACTTATCTTTTACTTTTCCCCCACAACACCACTGAAACTAGTATGAAGTGTCTGGTCTTTTTATTGCTGCACTGAATCTAATTTGAAAAGATCTAGCACTGACATTCTACTAAGCATCAATTGTCAATATAAATTTATTTTTGAAGTGTTTTGGTAATAAAAATTGGAAAAAAAAATGAAAGCATAAATGTATTCAGAGTACATTTAAAGAAAAATAGTTCTATGCTTCGTTCATAGACTGTTTAACAAAAAAAAAAAAAAAAAAAAAAAAACTAAGCAACTAAAAGTAATTAAACAAAAATAAATAATTCCTTTCATTCAAGAAATACACATATTAGGCATTTACAATGCACTTTTTCTTATACTGTTTCCTATTTCAAATTTTATTCCTAAGAATGATAATTCTGTAGAAAGGTTTAACAATCTGTTCTGCATATGCTTTACATTAGCAACCCTTTTAGTCAGATTAAAAATTTAAATAAACCATCATAATTTCTTATCAAATTACACCAAAGCGAAAAACATACATGTGTGCTTCTTTCATACACCATTTTTGAAATTTTCAAGAACGAATCTTATTTCAATTCTTGTTTTAATAATACGTAGAAAGGTTTATTAATTTTTTGATGTTCATAAGAAATCTTGCATATAGTTAATTTAAAAACTGGGATTTTTCAAGCCTTGTATTATTCTTATATTCAAAATGCTATTGTCTTTTCTTAACACTTTTCCAAACGATTTAATGCAGTTTTTTTAACATATTTTCTTCTAATTTTACACGATGTTCGTACTTAAACAGTGATATATTAATTTTTTCGAGAAAAATTACTTTCAGACCTATAATTGAAGCAATAACGTGACATTTGACGATTGTACTATTGGAAGCATTTGTAAATTGATAAGAAGCTGCGATTGTATTTCCTATAGCAATTCGCTAATCATAAGAGGGGTTTGTTTTTGTAATTTTTCAAAGCTTTTTCTGCATTTCAACTTTCATTTTGAATGTTATTATAGGAATCACTTTGGTATCTTCATATGAAGAACCCACTGAATGTTTCTACAATCATGGTCATTGGATCACAAAATCCCCATCTGCCTATATATATATATATATATATACAAAAGTATTAGAATCAAGTTAATAGGAAAAACAAAAATCAAATAAAAATTAAACCAAAAAAATTATTAAAAAATATTAAAAAAGAATCCGGCCTGAAGACTTTTTCAAGGGTCACCCTCAGGCAGGGATTCAAATAAAGGGATTTTTTCTGTGAGGACATACAGACATTAAGTCTAATAATGATTCCTCGTGACCCGAAAATCCCCCGAAATTATGCTCAAGAGATATACCATTTTAACAGAAAGGAAATACAAAATAACAAATTAGAAAAAAACCACAAAGTAAAAATACAATAAAAACAATAACAATAAAAACAAAAACAGCATTAAAATTAAAATTAAAATTAGAAACGAAAAGGCCAGAACATACCATCCAATAGTGAAGGAAACTTTAAACAATCGATTGTGATTTCCTGTTTTTGAAAGTTAACGGTAAATTATGTAAACAGAGGTAGGCACCCAGCGCCATCTATTGAGTGATCCAATATGCAAGTAAATTTCTATTTTTATTTAAGCCAAAAGATTAATCCCAAACCATACCTTGTTTAATTAAAAAATTGACATTATAGTAATTTCTAGGAAAATCATTTTTAATTAAATTTTTAAGGAGGATATTTGATGCTTCAATATAAGAATTTTTATTATTGCAAACCCTTTTGATCCTGTTAACTTGTGAGAAAATTAGATTTTTGAAAATTTTAGAGTTTAGATTGGAATGGTAGTTACATAGTTTTGTTATTTTAAAGTTGAAATCATCCCTTTTATCGTATATACCAACTATTGTTTTATCATTAACAATTTCGATTTTTAAATCCAGAAAGGTAGCCTCAAGTTGATTTATATTTGTATCTTTTAGAATTAATCCTTTTGGATAGCAATTAGTAATAATATTAGTATTATCGAAGTTAATCAAAAGTAGGTTATCAATATATCTCCACCCGTTTATTAAATTATATTTAATTATTTTTTTCTCATAGTAATGCAGGAAAATATTAGCTAAAGCACTTGAGAAAGCTGTCCCCATTGGAATGCCCTTGACTTGTTTATAAAAATTAATACCATTAAACACGTAATTTTCAGTAATATTAAAATTACATAACTCAAGCCAGTTATTTTTAGGAATGATATTTTCATTTAAATATTCGTCATATATAGAAGTGCAGACCTTTATTAATTTTTCATGAGGTAGATTAGTGTATAAATTTTCGAAATCAAAAGTATTAAGTTTATTAATGTTGTTATCTTTAAGAAAATCCAATACTTCTTTGTTACTAGAAATAATAAAGTTGTCTTCATTTTTTATTTTGTCCAGGATAATTTTTAAGTATTTAAAGAAATGTTTACCCGTATAGTAATTATAACTACCAGTGCTACAGGTTACGAATCTGAATTTTAATGGATTTTTATGAAATTTAACTGTTGGGAATAAATAAGGATAGTTAAGAGAGCAAGTCTTAGTTTTGGTTTTTTTTGCGAAAGCTAGCATTCTTTTATCTAATTCCTTTTTCCCGGTGTTCTTTAACATATAAGTTGCATTAGAGTTATATTCATTAATTAAAAGTTCTTTATAATAATATTTACAAATTAAACAGAAATTATTTGCTGATTTATCTATTACTGTAATAACAAATTTTTCTTTTAAATTTTTTATTTCATTTTTTAATGTTTTACTAAAATAAATCCCACGTTCTTTAGATCTGTCAAAATCAGTATTCAATTTTATTTTAATTTCCTTTAAAATTCTCACTTTCCATTCCCCGAAACCTTCCGCAGGCCAGTGGTATTTTCTAGATAATTTGGCAATAAAAACATCCAAATCATTACCAATAGAAATCAAAATTTTGTTATGGTTTATTTTTTCTCTTAATCTAAATTTTGTTCCTCTTCCCATCAAATCTCTTAAAGAGTTGGATTCAATAATTTTTAAATTACCTGTAATAATATGACCTTTATCAATATCTATAAAATCTTTATATTTTTCCTTGTTACAGTAACAATCTGTTTTATTTATTTTATCTAAATTTTTGCTATAATAATTATAATTACAAATTTTTTTCTTTAAAGTTGAAGTGTAACTAAACGCTATTGATACATTAGTTTTATCTGCAAGAGGAAAAAATATATTATTATTATGTATAATTTTGGGTAATTTTAGATATTCGAAGTAAATATCCAAGAATTTAATCACACAGTATTCTTTGTAAACATTATTTTTATTATTAAAAAGTAAATCGTTTTTTCCAATGTTAAGTTTACATTTAATAAGATCTAGAATAATACATTTAGTGTACGAATTTTTAAACTCTAATTCCCCGAATTTATTATTTAAAAACCATTTCATTTTATTATTTCTAAGACCAAAAATGTATTTCCTAATTCTGTGAATGTTTTCACTATTGTGTTCCAGATTACAGTAATTTTGAAATTCCTCAAATATAATTTGAAAATTGCCTCCTTTCCCTTTACCTCTTTTAAATCTTTTAGAAAAGTTATCTTTATTTAGAAAATTTTTAAAAATGTTAAATTTGTTATAAATGCAATTATTGTTTAAATCTGCATAACCTTCCCCATTTAATTTACTATTGAGACCATAAGGAAATAAAGTTTTCAGGTTGCAAATATAAATGTTTTCCAGATCTAATCTTTTGTTTAATTCGTTAATATTGTCTTCTAGAATGTATATATTAATATTTTTAAAGTTATGGTTTTGAAAATGCTCCAGTTCAAAGTCAGTGGTCCTATTTTTTATGAAGTTTTTTATATCGGATCTGTGATTGTTAATTCTTAAATTAAGCTCGGTGCTAGTTTGGCCAATATATTTTAAATTACATTCTAAACAATTAAGGAGATAAATCAAATTTTTGTTTTTACAGAATGTTTGTAATTTTGAGTTTTCATTTTTGATCTGTTCCTTATCTGCCAAAGGATATGTCCTACACTTTCCGTTTCCACAAATTTTATATTTTTTTGTATTTTTAAGATTTTTTAAACAAAACAATTGTGTCAGTAATTTTTTCTCCGTGAATGCTCCTGACACAAAGCTATCCACAGTGCCCCTTGGTAGAGCGCGCGACGGGCCATGCGCTATGATGAAAATATATCTCCTAAACGCCCAAAACAAGGAATTCTCGAAAAAGTAAAATCAGGAAAAATGATCTGAAAATTCTTACATTTTTAGGCAATACACCAAAACACCTATTGAACCCCCCACCACCACCAAAAAAAACTATTAAAAATATTTTATTTAAAAAATTTTTGCAGTTCGTGGAACAGCGCACCTGCAGCTAAATTCCAACCAAATGCAAGAACGAGTAACCAATCTAAAGTAAGAAAAAGTTTGAAAACGAAACTAAAATGAAAACGAAACAAAACAGTTTCGAAATCGCAACTAAAATTTATTACCTATTTAAACTAAAACCAAAAAGGAACTTCATAGTATTTAGAGGGCGCAATTGCAGCTACTTCTAAAACACAGATGAATTGATACAAAAGTATTAGAATCAAGTTAACAGGAAAAACAAAAATCAAATAAAAATTAAACCAAAAAAATTATTAAAAAATATTAAAAAAGAATCCGGCCTGAAGACTTTTTCAAGGGTCACCCTCAGGCAGGGATTCAACTGAATGAATCATTTTCAGATCTTTTAAAAAATTTAGTTTTACTTTTTCGGTTGCTTCAACTTCTTTTCATCGTTGTTTATCTCAACAAAATTATATGACAATACCGAAAAATACATTTTTCAATTTTAGACGGACTCTTTTTTAAGAAACGGAAAATTCATAATTTTAATTGAAAACACTTTTGCAATTTTATACTCCATGAAACATTTTCCTGCGCTTTTATTATGGTATACTGTATATTTTCTATTTTGACTTCTAAGTGGTCTCCTTTATTTTTTGAATTATTTTTATAGCTCCATTATTTCACCACTAGAAGAGCTGCATCATGTTCCTACATAGCGTTTATTGCGCACATCGCATAAGTTTCTCATATTGCAATCGAAGCGTCTGCTCCCCACATAATTTTTCGTGAATGATAATTTTTAGGTGTCTTCTCTTATATGAGCTGCGTGTAGTTTATTTATGTTAGCTTATCATTCCTAACCCAACTGCCCTTCCTTATTCTTTTCAGATGTTTTTATCATACTTCTAAGGATCAATGGAAAGTCCTTTTCCGACGTTTTGAGTCAGTGAATGGACTTCTTGTATAGGTTTCAGACACACTTTTATAGCTTCAATGAATGTATTCGCTATAGAACTGGATGGTTTGGATGGTAAAATCAAAACTTTCCAAACCATTTGATCTTTTAGACCAATTCCTTTCGAATCTAGTATATGCTTTTGTTGGTAATTAACTGTAACCATTATACCGTTCGATTACTTTTAATCGATTAAAAAAATCAATTACTTTTAGTTTTATGGAAATTTTTGCGTTATAGTTATTTTTATTCTGAAAACATTAGAGATTTACTCAGAAACCTGAATAGTATTTGGTATCTAAACTCTAGAAAAGATTTGATATTCATAAAGGAGAAACCCTCTGGATCCATTGATATCTCCGTACGTCCCATCTGTTGAGAAAATTTTGATTTTACGCTATTTACTAGTGGAGTCTATTTACTGAAAGAAGGTTTTTCTTCCTCAGTCAGTATTATAATTTTAAAATCCTTTAACAAAGCATTAACAATTTAATGAAAATGAATGTATTCTGTTTGAAAGAAAAGCTTATAAAAGGAGTTTTTTTTCTTCTGTTAGGTAAAGATAAAGTTTGTTTTGCTAAGCTTGCTTGTACTTTGAGAATGAATTCATACCTTGGTAATAAATGTATAATTCTTTCATACGCATTTGATTTAATATCTTGCTCAATTGATAAAAATAATATTCTTATTGAATTTTCTAAAATAAAATTTGATATAATTTTTGAATGCAACAATTGTTTTTTAAAAAATAATTCTAATTGCTCAAAACTTGTAATTCAAAACCATAAATAACAATTTCATAAAATGTAAGCTTTCAAGTATTGCTTTATAACATCTCAATTGATATAAATATTATTCTTGTTGAATCTTCCACTGCTAAAAATTGATATAATTTTTTTAATGCAACAAGATTGTTTGAAACCATTCTAATTGTTCAAAACATGTAATTGCAAACCATAGATATAAATTTCATAAAATGTAAGCATTTAAATATGTTTGGTATAGATAAATTATGGATTTCTCCTCTGTTTAATTAACTCTTTTTTACATTAGATATTAAAATTATATTTTGACTTATATGCATCTCTCTTTTTTCTCTAGAGATGGAAGGAATGCTGAAAAATAAGAAAAGAAAAAATAAGGGACATGAAGCTGAAAAGAGTAAGAAGAAATTCCAGATGGTATCCTTATCGTGCGAGTCTTCGGCATCATGTTGCGACACTCCACCAACTGAACCAAAATTCGACGTGGATCTATCACAAGATGGCAATTTTTTTCTTCTATGCCCGAGTCCTTCATTCATCTTGGTCTTGGCTACATCTTAACGATGAAAAAATATCAGAGTAATAAATACACATGCTTTTCAAGAGAAACCAACGGTCGTATAACTAACAGATTCAATTTACCAGCTAGCCTGAAGGATAACTTAAAAGAAGCTATCAAATTAGCGGCAGACCATGAATCAAAGTACAGCTGAAATACAAGTGTTTAAAACTGTCATATTCTACAGTAAAATGCTTTACTTAAAGGAATATATGTTCTAAAAGCTATCAGAAAGATTTGCTTGTATATTTAGATCCAATAGTTGCTCTATCAGATAATGAAACAGACATTTTTGAACTTCTTCCTAGTTCTAATTTTTCTCATCGAATACGTTTTGTTATATGCATGGGAATCATTTATTTTTAAGTTTGATGATGATGATAACATTAAAGAACATTTTTTTAATTTATTTTTTATTTTTCATCTTTTTTTTCAGAGATTACTTTCGAATTTAGAATCAGGTAAAAATCTATCAAAAGCATTTGAAAAAATTCTTTCATCAATCGAACTTATCATCAAATTTGGAAGCGGCTGGTTAATCGATAATATCAATTTTATTGATGTTCATGTTGGATATTAAGATCCATTACACGGTGAATGTTTTATACAGCTCCCAAAATGTCTTAAATTTTAAAAAAAATGTATTTTAAATATAAATAACTGTGATGATAAATGCTTTCTTTACTGTATAATTGCTAGATTATTTCCAGCAAAATACAATAAAAACAATCCAGCTTCTTACAGGAAACATCTAAAACATTTAAATTTTTTCTTCTTGAAATTTCCTGTGCAACTTTATCAAATACAAATGATTGAAGAAAAAAATAATATTAGTATTAATGCTAGTGAGTTTGAGAAAAATACCTTTCCAATTTATTTTAGAAATTTAATTTTTATTTATTTAAAGAAATTTAACAAAGGAGGTTGATTTTTTACTATATAAAAAGCATTACTTTTTAATTACAAATTTTAATAGATTATTGAATGAAAAAAATAGTTGCAGTTTTTACTGCAAGAAATGTTTATTGAATTTCAGAAGAATCGCACCAAAAGCTCTGTTTCTTAAACAAACTTCAGAAATTGCAAATACCTTTTTTAAATAATAATACTCTAAAATTCAAAAATTAAATACCAAAAGATTGTCCAAGATCGCTTTAGCATTTATGCAGACTTTGAATGTCTTAAGACACAAATACATATTTCTTTACCAGAAACAGATAGAGGTTTTAGTGTCCAAACACAAAAGCATGAGCCAATTTGCTATGCACTTTCCATCATTGATGAAAACAGCAAAATTGTTTTTACAATTATTACTTTAATAATATTGAAGTTTCAATCGAGAAAAGGCTTCCTCCAAAACACTGCTTTTATAATAATTTAAGTGGAGAAGGTATATCAGACGAGGATTATTGTTATGCTCTAAATGTATGGAAGAAATTCAGATGTTGCATGTTTGAAGATTATCTTCAAATGTATTTATTTGCGGATTCTTTGTTGTTAGCATATATCTTCAATAACTTTAGAGATATAACTTATCGTGTGATCACTTAAAAGCTTTAAAATTTATATCATTACTAGATTTAATATAGACAGCTGGTCTAAAAATGACAGACATGGATATGTACTTTTAACGTGAAAAGGGAATTAAAGGAGGAACTTGTTTTAATGGCAAAATATATTCCAAATGTAATAACCCATATGTATCTGAAGCTTATAATAATAACGAACCTCATAAATACATTATTTTAGTCAATGTTGATAATTTAAGGAAGAATTTGTTTTAGTAGTATATTCCAAATGCAATAACCCATATGTATCTGAAGCTTATAATAATAACGAACCTCATAAATACATTATTTTAGTCAATGTTAATAATTTATATGGTTTTTCCAAGACTACTAATCTACAGTTTTCTGATCTAAAGTGATTAAATGATGAAGAAATAGATAATCTAGATACAATGAGCATTTCATCTGACGCTGAAACTCGGTATATTATGGAAGATTATCCTAGAAATGTATATGGCTTTCTTGATGATTTACCCCTAGCCATTGAAAACTTAAATATATCTTATGAAAATGTATCTCCATATCAAAAGCAAGCATTGGAAAAGAATAATTTTAAGTTTAATCGTAAAATTAAAAAGCTAAACCTAATTTATTTAATAGTGTTACTCATTATCAAAATTTACAATTTTTCATAAAGCAAAGATAAAAGTTAAAAAAATTTCACCGACTCATGTCTTTTCATTCTTATCATTTAACACTTTGAAAAGAAAAGAATTTAAAAACGAATCTGAAAAATATATATTTTTTTCAAATTATTCATTAATAGTATTTCGAGTGTAGCTGAATGAACGTAAGAAAGCAAATAGATGTCAAAATAGGTGTAACTACGCGCGAATGCATAGCTACTGGATAGTTATCTCGCTCCACAGTTATCTAGCTCCTTTTTGGAGTATTTTTTCACTATACACGAAAACTGTGTTTTGTTAAAAAAAATAAAGGAGGAAAAATGTATTCTTAAATTAACAAATTTACATAGGATTTACAGTTTTAGAACTGACTAATCTTTATATGTATTAATTATATTGTGGAGCATTCAAGGAAAACGTTTCCCTATTCTATATGGATACAGATTCATTTACATTAAAAATTAAATGTGAGGATATTTATAAGGATTTAGAAAATAAGTTACCTCCGATTTTTGATTTTTTTAATTATGATAAAAATTTTGAATTACATAATAAATTTAATGAAAATAAACTTGGTTTCTTTAAAGCTGAACAAAAGTAGTACGAATTAAGAAAATTTTCAGTTTTTAAAACCAAAAATTTATTCTTATACTTTCGATGGTAATTGCAAAAAAAATTAAAAAAAACAATAAATAAATAGATAAAAATTAAAATAAAAACTACTAAGGGAATCAAACGATCTGAGATTTTAAAAAAATTATATCATAATATGTACGTTAATGTTTAAAAAAATCTGTCAAATGAAAGATGTTATCAACCTCAGATTTTAAATCGAAATCATGAAATCAGTGATAATGTAGGGAATAAAAATTACCTATGCTCTTTTTAAGATAAAAAATTTATAGTAGAAAATGGGATTGAGTGTATCTCATATTGACATTATTCTCTATCAAATGATGATAGTACTGATTAGAAAAACTGTGAATAAACTAATATATAATATGAATTTCGTTAAGCAATCTGTCTTTATGTTTCTTGCTCAATAAACATTTTTTTCCTTTTCAATGTTTTCTTTTTATTTCAGTGAGTTTCTCTTATCCGCTCTCTTCATTTTATTTTTTATTTAAATCACTAGATAAATTCAGTTTCATTTATCAGTTGTTTCAACATGTTTCTTCTAAACCAAACATGATTTTTTTTAATTAAATAGATTACTTTCATAGATTTTAATATATTTAATCACATCTATCGATTTTGTATCATAAAAATGAAATTTTACTCTTTAATAGAAAAACTGTCAGAACAAAAAATAAGACTATCCACATAAGTTTATATAAGTCTGAATTAAATCAGTCAGCAAATCACAGACCCGAAATGAAAAGTGAAAAACTTTTGGCATTTTCTTAGCAGGCTATTTTCCTTTAAATTAAACCTTTATAAGGATGTGTTTACAAAAGTTTGCTTCAGAATGTTATCGAATATATATATACTTGATTAATTTTGCAATTAATCTAGGTATAAGTAAATGAAAGAATTATTGCAGGATTCTAGATTAAGTACAGATATTTTGATTAGTGTAGAATTTGTGTAGGATAAAGCAATTCGAATTTGAGCTAATTTTGATTGTTTATATGATATATTGCCTAGAACAAATCGCTACTGAATAATTAATTAAAAAAAAACTTAGTTTTCGACACAATATTATTAAATCTATTTTATGCCTAATATATTCAATAATTATTTTGGCGAAAATTAATTGTTATTTTAAAGACAGAGAATATGGCTTTTATAATCATAGGTGTTTAAAATTCGCAATCACTTTTTTTGGAATTCTTATAAAGTTTAACATGGTGTTTATGTAAATTTTATACATGTTTAAACAATTCATCGCAATATTACTAGACTCTCTTTATGAATAATTACAATAAATTTTCTTCCAAAACCCCCCAAAATTATATATTATACATCTTTATTTGAGAGAAATCGTTGCAAAGTAAACAACAGAAAGAGTAGAGTAGGGGAGCCAGATCGTAAAAAAAATGAATCAAAATTCTAGTGATTAAAAATATGAAATTAATCGCTCACGAATATGAACCAAGATAATATTTTCATTCAAAATCTAGTAAAATTCATGTATGCATTTTCAGTGTTTACTTTTATAGTAACTTATATTAATATAACCGTGAGATCTCTCGTGTTTTGAGAAAAATGAAAATCCTCTCGTTTATTTTTAAATATGTAATAAAAGTTTCTTAACGCTAATATGAGCACAATGGAATAACGCAACAAAAATAGGTAGAAAAATCTTGCCAGCAGTTTCTTGTAACATTTAATATCTTTAGATTTACTTTCTATAAAACGAACCAAACGAATTTAAATTATATATTTCCGTCGTATTTTCAAAATAAAAGAAATGGATGCATTCTTTGCTTTTCCTTTTTTTTAAATATCAGTTTAAAACATTTATTAATAGGATTATTCAAAACTATTTTTTAAATAAGACAATAATTTATCGCTTTCATATAGAATCAACAAAAAAAATAAAATTATGATATACTTTCTTTTTATTCAGTTTTATTTATGATTTCTATTTATTGCAATTTAGACATATGTTTAGCCATGGATGATTTTTTAAAAATAAATTCAAAATTCCTCATACATTTTTCTAAAATTCTAACTCAGTGTTTAGGCACATTTTCCCCTAAGTTTCACAGATTGACCCAATTTTGCAAGCTGTCTATAAATGATCATTCACGTGCGCGACAAGATGACATATCCGACACCCCTCCCTTCCACCCGTTGTTAGCACCGAGGAAATGAAAGGTCGTTAATTTGCGCTTTTGCTCTTCCGCATCTTTTTCACATCCACATCTTCTGGGTGAGAGTTCTGATCAGGAGAAAAGAGAGAGGGTGAGAGAGAGACTCTCTTTCTCGGGCTGCCTTTACCCTTACCGCCACCCCTAACGCAACATTATCGAGCCAGCCAGCAGTACAGTCAGAGTCTGCGCGGTAGAAGAGGGAAGTAAGGGCCCCCCCTACATTTCGTCCCCCGACACACTCCCGCCACAGTGGAAGCAGCAGACCAGCGCCGCATCTGCAGTAGTGCTCAGTTCTCCCGCTTCCACTCTCGGTTCTTTAGTTTTCCTGCTGAAATCGAAACAGTATAAATCTGAAAATAAAAGGGAAGAGATTGAGAAAGGTGTACGAATAAAGAAAGGGAGTGGGCACAGAAAAAAAAAATTCTTCGAAGATTATCTTAAGAGACTGAATTTTTTTGTGGGCTGGATTTTTGCGCCATGACTCTGGAAACGGGATGCACACTGTTCTCGGCTGGAGGTTTTTGCGCTGGCACGGATTAAAAAAGTGTTGCCTTTCTCGGGAGAATTAAGTGACATTTTTGCCGCGGCAAAATTCGGTTTGCTCATCTGAACCCGCTGATCGGGTTTTGTCATCGGTTGCGGCCGCTGTGGAGTTTCGCTGTTGCTCGAAGGAAATCAGTCCGGTTGAGTGGACAGTTATCGCAATCGGACCTTCTCGGACATTTCAGAGAGAGATACGATTAAAAAAGTTTTGTATTGACTTTGAGTGAAACGAATCCCGCGATGCACGGACTGAAGCGACTGCGGGATAGTGCGACTAAGGGACGTTTTAATGCCCCGAATGTGCTTTTTTGGATGACTTTAGGACTAGTGTTGAACGCATGGCCCGTTTTGCTTACAAGTTCTACAGAGAAAGGTAAAGGCATTTTATTTCCTTTAAAATTTATGTTGTTTTGTAAACAATTTCAAAGTTTCATCATTTGAACTTTTATGATCAATGTTTTGTTTCAAAACAAACATCATCTTATCTAACGACGAAATAAAAACAAAGTTCTTTGTAAATATTAATATACTTTAAAGTATATTGATATTTGTGTATTTATATTTCTTTCAGAATAATAATTCATAAAAAATGTTGGGTATAATAATTGTTTTAATATAACTGTCCGAATCGAGATTTTTGTCTTGTTTATGTTATCGCACATGAAGTATATATTCTTATGTAGAAAAACTGAACTAAAAAAGAAATTTCAAATGTAAATAATGTAAGGTTGACCATAGCTCATCAAAAATCAGAACAAAATTATGTTTATGTTATCACTTCGGAAGTTTTTAGTTAGCCTAATTCTAATCATAATTAAGCATATAGGGATGAAATACTATGAAAAAAAAAAGGGGGATTGTAATTTGTTTTTCTATTTGTCTGTATAATGATTGGTTTGAATAATCATGTTTACAAATTTCTACTGTAAAATTATTTAAACGTTCATAATATTTATTATTTAGAAATATGATTCTTTATATTTGGAAATACTTTTAGGAATTTTCAGATATTTTTAAGATAAACAATTTTCATTTGTCGATGTCATAATAAAAAAAATTATAAAGTATATTAATGCTCCCGATTGTCGTAAAAAATTATTAAGTGAGTGACGTACTCATTTTATAAATACTTATTATAATTTATATTGCTGATCGCAAAAATAATTGAGTGACTGAAATCTGTTAAAAATGAGAAAAAAATAATATTGTACCTAAACAGTTTATAATATGTTACTTTGAATTCACAAAAGAAAGAAATAGTCAGTACTTGTTGTTGAATTTAATATCAAAATAAAATATTTATTATTTGAAAGCATGATTTTTTTTATATTTAGAAATGCATTTAAGAGTGTCTTTCATTTGTCACTGTCTTAATAATTTTTTTATAAAGTACATTAATGTTCCCTAATGTCGTAAAAATTATTAAATGAGTGAGCATTTTGTAAATACTTATTATAATTTATGTTGTGTATCGCAAAAATAACTGAGTGACTGAAATCTGTTAAAAATGAAGTAAATATTGATGTATTTAGTTGTTGAAACATTATATCATTCGGTGGTCAAAAAAGGAAGAAATACTAAACACTCGTTGTTGAACTTAATATCAAAATGAAATATAATTAATACTAAAGAAAAAACATTTATTGAATGCCATAATTTTTTTTCGTCGTAGTATTCATAATGCTTTTCTATCGAATAAAAATGCAAAACTTAGTTTAAAAGTGAAAATTTGAAAGTTTATACGGAATTTGAAAAGAAAAAAATTATCATTTTGATGTCTTATTTTCAGAAAGAATAATTTCTTTTTTCCTTCGCGCTTTTATTAATGGTGATGTTATTGTAACATCATACTTGTTAGCACTAATCTCAGTTAAAAAAGTTATTTGTTTGAAATAGAATCGGATTTATCCTTATAAATGAATATTTCTTTGCTAAAACCAAAAATCTTTTAACGATATAAAAGTTGAATTTTTTTAATTGAACAAGAAACCCAACTAATATTAAAAGCAAAATATGTCATATAATGAATTTGTGCTTGTTAGCTACAAAGGAATCATATATAAAGAATTTTACGCACGATGTCGATAGATACGACACGGTGCGTAAAACAAGGACGTTACATTATAACTTGTGATTAACTTGATATAATTTATGAATAAGTATAAATTTTTGATATGACATTCTTTGATGATAAACATTGTTAAGGATATTTCCTATTTGAAATTATGATTCTTGACTGCCGAAACAAATGGAACCGTCATTGTGTCATATTGTTTTTATTTGAAATCGCAAATTGGTTTTAGATTTTTCAAATTTGAAATAATATTTTATGTATGTTTTCACTAATTCTATTTTTTAAATGCTACACTTGTATGAATTAATTTCTAATGTTATGTTTTAATCTGTATGATCACAGATTACATCTACAATGAGACTTGACCATATAGGGAAATACCCAATTTATCTATTGAATATATTGACTTATATATAATTTTAAAGAAATTTTAATTGTTTTAGAAACTGTTTAAGGCTTCAGTGATTATAAAGAAAACTCTACATAGAAGATTATTTTAATCCATTTGTTCCGTTTGTTTTGTATATTATTGAACATTTATTAGTAAAAAAGTAATTAATTATGTTTCTCATTTAGCTATTGGTTTAGTTTATAGTGAATGCGATTTATTGTTGCTCTTCAGTATATTCTGTATTATAAAATATACGAAAATATAATTTATGAAGTATAAATGCAATAGCAAGTATGACCCTAGGGCATTTATTTTTTTCAGAAGTTTAAGCTCAGAATTTGGAGGTGTCCGTAACATTCTGAATGAAAAAATAACATACTTTAAATAATAAATTTTTTCCCTGGTAAAAAAAAAAAAAAAAAAAAAAAAAAAAAAACATTATTCTCCGTTTCTCTTCATTTTAATAAACATAAGGAAATATTTTTAAAATATTATAAATTTAAAAATAATAATAAATTATGTCTAAAAATTCGATTTGTATTCATCATCAATTTCTTTCCTATCATGTTTGATTATTTTTTTTCTTCTATTTAGTCAAAACAATAAATTTAGATACTATCATTTAAACAACAAAATGCCTTACTTCATTACCCTTAGCGTCACCCGGTACAAATACCTGAAATATTGGATCAGAATGCTCCAAAACTAGTCTTATGTTTTGAAAATTTAAAAAGAAAAGTCTTTATGTTTTTTTAAATTTATCACTCAATCATTAATATTGATTTTTATCTATTTATCACATTTTTCAGATTACAATATTTTGTTACATTTTTCAGTGTTTGAAACTAGTTTAAATTGTGTTTAATTGTAATAGTTAATTAATTTATTTTTTTAAATTTGCGCATTTCAACTGTAATTTTATAAACCACATGATTCCTTTAAATATTTAAACTTTCGAATGCTGTTATTTCCCATTGATTTGTTTCAGTCATGACCTCAGTAAAAAATACGCGATTAATGTTTTAAAGATACTTATTTTTATATCGTGGTTAGGAAATTTACTGAAAGAGAAATATAAAATATTTTGATTTTGCTATGGTACAAAGGATTCAAAAATAGCAAATACATTATAAGATGGACGCAAAACATTCCATGTGTGTTGACTTTGATTTTCATCTTGTATTACTTTTTGGAAAACTTCTATAAAACGAATACATTTTCTCATAACTAAGAGTTCAGTGAAAAACACAGCAAATCTTTGTTTAATAATTGGTCACAAATGACTATATTGTTTAACGTATCATTACTGTATTTATTGGGTATATGCGTGGTTGCTTGGACAAGAAATTATTATTATTTATTAGCTTTATCTTCTTCTCTACATTAAATGAAATTATGTAATAATTAAGTATTTTAAAATTAAAAATTCATAGAATTCAGATAGTCAAAAGAATAGATGTATTCTTCACTATTGTATGTTTGTATAATTTTTGTAAAAGTTTGAAAATCTTAAACAAAATATTAAAAATGTGATAGTATAAAAATATTACAAACTGCTAAAGCATACTCTAAATATTTATTAAATAAAATCATTCCCCATTTGGGAAAATTAATTTTGGCCAATTTAGTACAAAATACAAAGTTTAATATATATTTAACTGTTATATATGTTCGCATTCAGAATGCATTTCTACATCATTAGCATACTTAATGACTTGAATACATCTTTAATGAGCTTGATATAATTAACTAAAGATGACTAGCTTTGTAGAATGCTAAAAAAATATTATTTTCTCATACACCATATCTTTTAATTTACGAAATTCTCACAGTATAAAGTTGCACTATTGTTATAGATTACAGTATAGTAATGAAGAGTCAAAAGATATCAATAACTTTATTAGATCGGATATCTAATTCTTATTATAAAAGAAATGCAATTTTTCTTAATTCTTTACATAAATAATGATGAAAGAATAGAGATATAGTTTCTTAATCCAAAGATAGTCTCGGCCTTCAATTGTTTTTCTAACCAGGTTTCGTGACTTTTAGCTACTTAAAAGACTAAATGTAATAGAATAAAATGGATATTTCTAAACATTACGCTGTTGAGTTACTAAGTTTAATAAAAAATGAAAGTTTATGTAATTGTAAGTGTGCATCAGTTTTTCTGATAGTAAAAAAATTATAGTTAAGATGGCATTCTAAAATGTATAAAACTTGTTTTTTATTAAAATATCTAATGAAATAAATTATGTGTTGTAACATGGCCACTGTTGTTAACGCGGTAATTTAGCTGGTGTAGAGTTTGAATAATTTTTTTTTCCTTTTTTTCTCTTTTTTTTTTTCAAAAATGAAAAGTTATCTTATCTTGAAAAAAACAGAAGAAAGAAAGAAAAACATCCCATGATATTCCATGGACGGAATCGGTTTAATATCTAGCGTTAATCTTCGTTTATATACCTTACGCAGTAGTTCCTCATATTTTAATATAATTTGATTTGAGTCGTTTTGAGGTTTATCTTTTTTTTTTTTTCTTGTAGGGACTTCTAATAACTACAGACTATATTCCTCTAAAATTCAAAACGTTTGTAATAACTATTCTGCCATAAATATATGATCATTTTTTAATATTATTACTATACTCTGAAAGTTTTGAACTTTTCGACCATTTTATTTATTGAATGATTGCAGGAATCTTTAAAATTTGATTTGTACTCTTTTAATTCAAATTTAATTATTTCAAAAAAGATCAAATTAGTTTTCTTCATTAGAAAAAAGAACTTAAATTCGTTTTATAATTTCGTATTTGCCTAGTTAAGATAGATACATTAATTACAAAAAAATAGGAAATTTACAGAATTTTATGCCGGCGTCCTGGCATAGGGCTAGCGCGTCTTCCCCGTGATCTGGGCGTACTGGGTTCGAGGCCCGGTTTGGGCATGGTTGTTCTTCTGTTGTTCTATCTGTGAGATGTGTGAATGTGCCCTCCTGTAAAAAGGGGTTGTGTAAGCGAAAGAATGATGCGTGAGTGGCAAAGTCGTACTCTTCGCCCTAGTTGGCGCTGCTATAAAAAATAAGAGACCTTCCCCCTCAGGCTTAAATCGCTGTCTTCGTAACAGCGGGCTTGTCAGTGGCAAGTGCCATAAGAAACAAACAAACAAAACAGAATTTTATTCATTGACCATACTGCCTCAAAAAATAAATTTATTAAAATTTGAATTTTGTTTCTATTTGAAATGAAAACTATTAGCAATAATAATAACAACAAATAACCCTAATAATGACGGGTTTTTTTTCCACCATAACCTTTTCCATCCCAATTTTAGTTTCAGTAAGGTAGGTCTCGTTGTCCTCTCGTACCTTATTGTCAACAAAAAAAAAGTCTTAAATTGGTTTTTAGGATAAGCGCATGTGAGTACATATATATAAATATTATAATACAGATTATTGTTTTTATAATAAAATTTAAATAATTAATTGGTAATTGGTAACAAAAATTTAAAAAAAAGGAAATACTGCTCTTAAAATGAGACACTTACCTATTTAGTTTTAATAACTTTATATATTTAAAATAATTTTAAAGATCACTGAGAATTATTCAGAGAATTATTTTAATAATCTGCTCATAATATTTAACACTATTTGTCTGGGAAAGTTATTTGTAATTTTATTTAGCACTTCGCGTTGATTTATTTATCACATTTGCAATGATTCATTTTTTCAAATTCCAGATATTTTCTGTTCACTGATTTTTTTCATTACATTCCAAGATTAAAAAAAAAAAAAAGTAAAATCAAGATGCAGGATTATAACCAGCTCCGAAAACGATTATTTAAAAATTCAAGGAATTAAAAAAAAACTAACTAATATGCTTGTTTTCAATACTTTCCTGTTTCACTTTTTATGTAAGTACGCTAGCTCAAAAATAGAATACACTCGGTACATTAAATTTAACTTATAGTGTGGATATGAAAATTATATACATGCATACATTCTATACAATCCATTGACGGGTTGAATGACCGTCGGTGTCATGCGAACATAGTGGATTCTGGCTGATGTTCACATGAGCAAAAATAGATAATCCCGAGTTGTCTATTCGGGTTCATGTTAAACGCAATAACTCAAAATCACAATAAATGATATATTAAATTTTGCTTATGGTTTTGTAACTAGAATTATAGACATATTTAAATTCTGTACTAAATCCACTGGTAAGTTGAATGACCATCGATGTGGTGGATTTATCTCGTTGCATGAGTTCAAATAAACGAATCTTCCAATTTGTCTATTTGGTTCATATATATGCGATAACTCAAAAACATAAGAAAAGTAGGCTAACATCAGGTTTATACTATACTCTAAATTTAAATAACTTGATCTAATTTTAAACTAACTGGTTAGTCACTTTCTGTTAATAAGTATATAATCATACAATTCAAAAACCTTACAAACTAGATAGAGAAATTTATTACGTGATCTCTGCAACAAAATGACAGTTCTATAAGAAAATTTTGGCTTAACAGATTAATGGATAGAGGCCCAAAATAAGTGTTTTTATTTCTTTAATATGAAATTTGCTTCTTGATCATATTAAAAAAAAAGTTCTTTTAAAGAAATTCTTTAATATGGAACAATAAAAAAATTCAGCAACTCGTGAGTTAAACACTGGTGCTGGTTTTCTACTATTATAAATGTACATTGCGTGAGTGAAAGAGATTGTTAAGGGAAAAAGCGTACAAAGATTATCACATAAGAAATAATGCTATTTAGATAAATGCTACACTAAACTTTTTTTCCATTTCATTAATGCTGATGAACGACAGTTTGCTTACCTTCCCTTTAAAAATCATTCATCCCTATAGCTCAAATGGTTCCATTAAACTTTTCATTGACAAGAATAATACAGTTTTTTTTAATTACAAATTCGAGTTTACTTAGTTTAAAATTGAAAACTATAAAACATTAAATTCTCGAGTAAAAACTGCGTTATTTTAAAATTTACAGCAAAATTTAAAAATAAATGTTTATGTGATGATGTTTATAGGAAGGAACAGCAAAGATTTTGTTACAAACAGAAAAAAAAAATAATTTATTCAGCTAAAAGGTTCTGTAATTACACACTTGCCAAGAGATGAATTTAGTTAAGGGAAACGAAATTTCCCAGTTAGAGGAATAAATCAATTCTAAAATGAAAGATTTTTCCTAGATACATATTTATGAGACAAGCGTATTTGTCTAAGCTGTTAAGAAAGCTATACGTTTTTAGCGATAGCCTTACATCTATTGCTTGAATTTTTTATTCATTTCATTGAGGAATTTTTTTAAACTAAACACAAGATAACTATATTTATGACAGATAATGTGAGTTGAAATACTTTATTATACTATTAATGAATTGATAGTATAATCAATATTATAAAGAGATTCATACTTTACTTTTAAGAGATGGATAATTTTGTTGATTTATTTTATTCTAATAAAACTATCATATTCTTTCATAGATTGACTAACTAAATATGAATGAAATAGAACTAAAATTCTCATGGCAATCAATCCCCTATATAAGTAGCAAAATATTACTATTTGAAATATTAATAAAATTACTTTTACGATGAAATTATCTAGTAATTAAAGGATAGAAAATTATGAAGGATTCTAATTTTGCTTAACCGTTTATTTTCAAAATTTTATGTTGTGACAAAAACGGTAAAGTCAATTGAAAAAAAATCTACTTAAAAAGGAGAAATTTTTAAAGCATGACTGATTATTATCCAATAAACTCGTAAATTTTACTATTTTTAATTTTTTGAAACTGACTTTACTTCATGAAAGCTACAGAATTTAATTTTAGAAATCTTTAAAGCATTGAAATTACTTTATGAAAAAAGTCATCAAATTATATTCAGAATGAATGGGACTAAGCCACATGCGGCAAAGTTGAAGTAAAAGGTTAAGAAATTTAATTAAAACATGAAATGCAATATTTCAAATAACTACTTTTGTGTATAAAATATCCCATTCACTTCTTATTTAGATTTAATAGTCATTAAATTTAAATTAAAATATTTAATATAGCTTTTATTTTTATGTTCACTTGTAAGTAATGTTCTTTTATCTTATTAATACGTTTCAGTTATATATTTTTAAATTCATTTCACAAAAATTGGTTTTACTAAGCCATTTATATTCTTAGCTACTTTATTTTGATGATGAAGCATCTGATTCTAAACATGCTGTTTGAGATTAACTCTGTTAGTTTTTATCTCTCCTTTCTAAATTCCATTTCGAAATATTAGCGAATAAATGAATGCTTTAAAAGGCAATCTTACTTTTTAAATAGCATTCCTCTTAGTTTTTTAATGTAGAATTTCCTACCAAAATTATTCATTCAATTACTTAAATGCAAAATTAAAAAACAAAAACAAAAAAAGCATTATTAATTATTTGATTTTTTTAAAACTAACTACAACCTTAAACTTTTTATATAAACGAAATTTAAATTTAAAGATTAGTTAATTAGCCCATCTTATTTCTTTATTTAATAAAAAAGCAAACTCAAATTATATTATATTAAACGGCACTAATCTCCAAAATGATAGCTGCAGGAAATGTTTCATATCTTTTAGTTTTAAATATGCAAACAACTTTTTCGAAGTCTGAAATCTTTTAATAGTTCTATTAATGCACAGTAATTAATTGATATTTATATTCTTACGACACAGAAAGCTCTGCAATCAGATTCCATTAAATTTCCTGAAATAAAAAAGTAGGTTTATACAATCACTAAGTAAACAACTAATTAACTTAAAATTTTGTTTCTTTAATTTAGATTAAAAAAAATAGTTGAACAGTTAAAAGAAGAAATTGTTTATTGTAGAAATAGTCGCAATATAATAAATATTCAATTATTTTTATAATTAAAACTTATACTTGCTATTTTTTATTATATTGAATTTATTCAATGATTAGTACAGTGCTGAACAAAATTTGAATTTAGATGCTAGATTCAGAAAGTTTGATTCTGAATCTGGAATTAAATGGAACTTTTAATATATAATAGCGAATAAACAATAACAAATAAATGCATGCTGATTAAAATTTTATATTATTAATATTCAGTAAATGCAAAACCAATTTTAAATTCCTAACCAGGATATATTAATTATATTTGAAAATAAATCGACACTATAATTTGTTTGTAACAGAAAGTTCTTAAAATAAAAGAAGTTTAATAAATATGACTTTCTGCTGTTATGTATTCTAACATCAATTCATTCTTACTCTATAAAATATTCGGAGAATAAAATAAAGTTGATCATGTCTAAGAAAAGTTTCAAAGTTAGTTTTCAATTAGTATTCATAAATATACAGGACATGTATTTTCATCATAATTTTATTATTTAATTAAATGAAATTCTATGCAAACACTTAAATGATGTTCGTGTTCGGAGATGATGAAAAGGGTGAAAAGCAAAGGAAAAAAATATTTATTTAAAATAATGCATTTTTAAGGAAGAAATATAATTTTATTTGTAAGGGATGAGATATATACAATATTTGTACTGGGATTATACAATATTATATGCACAGTACTAGAAATTTGAAATATTTTGTCTAATGAGATAATTCATATGCTCGAAAATAAAAGAAATTCATATCAACAATAAAAATAAGATTGGAGAAATATTCTTAATTTCAGAGTCTGTAGTATCTAATTTTCAGAATAGTTTTAAGGAAATAATTATCCTGAGTGTGATTATGATCTAAACTGTATTTGATTTCATGAAATAACCTAATATCTAGAAGGATTTAGATCTTGAAAGAGTGTGCAGCTATGACAATTTATTGGGATTCAAAAATATGAGATTTGTGCAAAATAGCGCTCATACAACCAACAAGAAAGAATTTCCCATTCAACAAGGTGATTACATTCCGCATAATAAGAAATGAAACTTGAACGTACATTGAAGGCAATGTTTTCTCGGAAGAAGATATGAAAGTTCAAACATGTCTCAATAATTTATTCAAAATAAAATTCAAATGTAAAGTACTATTTAAAAAAAAAGCAGAATAATTTATTCAACTAAACTAAAAATAATGGAATCTGATCATTTTACTCAAAAAATTCCTCAATAATTTAAAAGTGTCAAATTTATCTTATGCGTAGAATGAGAAGATTATAGCCTTGTATTAGTACTAACCGCTATTTTTTTTTCCGTCTCATTATAAGTAGTCGCAAGCTATATGGTTGCGTGTTAAGAAAGTGTCTAATGTACATGGGAAAATTAAATATGGATAAATTATGTATGCCAATGTCAAAGAGGGCATATAAAATGCACGAACTCGAAATTTCTTAACCTTCGGGCCTTAATATTGAATAAAGAACAAAAGTGGCTTAGCAATGATATTATTTAGCAAGACAGTAAGACCTCGAATATATACCAATGTAAAATATTTATTGAAGTTTAAGTAATAATGTGAAATAAAAGAAAAAAAAAGAATATAAAACACTGAATAGATTTACAGGGTTGAAAAGTCATATTGGTGTGGGATTGCAGCAAATTATTGGTTAATGTTGCAGATGAGTTTTCAGAGTCTTTTCATCCTTTTAGAATGTTTTGAATTTATCTCTTTAATTGAAAGATTCTCGGTTTCATCCAGCTTTTCAAAAAATCTTCTTGGCATATTTTTCTGAAATTCGTTAGTGCTGAAGATATTTATGAGGATCATTAGTTTTGACAAATAAGGCAAAATGCAAATTTTCCTCACTGTTTTATTTTGGAGAATTTCCAAGTCTTTAATGTAGGTCTTTGCTGCTGTCGCCCGAGAAAGAGAGGAATGCAAGTATGATATAACCGGTCATCGGATTTTCTTGTAAACAAAAAGCTTATTTTTTTCCCTGATCGCTTTGAATATGGATTAGGCATGAAGCGCACTTTGGATTTTGTCCGTTTTATGTCTACATCTAACTTTTGCACACTAAATGTGCCACTCAATCAAGCATTTTCTTGTAAACAAGAAGCTTATTTTTGTGTGATCGCTTTGAATGTGGATTAGGTATAAGGCACACTTTGGCTTTTATTCCTTTGTGTTTACATGTAATTTTTGTACACTAAATGTGCCTCTCAGTCATCCTTGATTTCTTCATTTGATGACGCTGAATGCAAGGGTTGGTCACAATCTCAATAAATATGCCAATTTGTTGCTAGCACCTATCAAAACACCACTGACTTACAGCCGATTTCAGGTTAACATTGTTAAAGTGATATCTTATATAACTCCCGGGGATTCAGCCATTTGATATTAGAGTACTGCAGTGGAAATGATGACAAATAAAAAAATCTCCAAAGATTGGGTCCGACAAAAGGAAAGGTTTAATTTAAACACAATTTATTAAGAGGAAATAAAATTAAACACATGATGAACCATTTGCAGATATAATGGAATATATATACATAGACGGTCATAACAGGACCCAAGACCAGCACCGAACCATTTTACAAACTTAATGACACTTATATTATGTCTTAATTCTTATATTTGCATATTAGCCACGGTTATCGGGTTAAATAAATGTCAGAAACGATGCTGATTAAATAGTTATATGTTTAATATCAAGTGAAATGATTTACTAAAACTAAGGACGCACAATAGTAGGTTCTAAGTTCATTGCATCATTTTTCAGTAAAGTACGGAAGACAAAAGTGGTTTGTGTGGTAGACATGTCTTATTTCAAATATATATATATATATATATATATATATATACGACACATGCTACATTGCTTGTTCAATAAAAAAAGATGGCTAGTGCAAACTCTCGAATCTTTGTGAAAACTTATGATGTTAATACTGCAAAGCAAAATGTGAGTGTGCGTTGATTCAGACGATTCATAAGCGGTGATTTTTTACCTTTGCATTTTGAATGTTTAGAAGGGTGTGATATATTACGAATTTCTGAAACTAGTTGAAATAACGAAAACCATTTTCTGTCGTCAACAGCTCTCGAATTGGAAACATGCATTGATCGAAACGCGTACCGATTGGGTTGTAAGACACGGAAAAACTATTTTGCAGATGAGCACTGTTTTATCCCACACAACGAACCATTTCAGTACACTCTGAGAACTCTTGCTCCACCCACAGTACTCATCAGACTTGGCATTAGTAGACTATCATTTGTTTCCACCGATTACTCTCAAGCAGCACCTGAGTGATTGCAGAGATGTCGAAATATGACCTGACTGGGTCAACTCAAAATGTCAATAATATTTTTAGAAGGGATTTTATTATTTTAAGGTCAGATGAGCAAAATGTATAGATAGTGATGAATAATTTGACAAAGCATTTGTTATTTTTCACTCAAGGCGCAATGTTTTCCTTTAAGAATTATTAAATATTATTAACCGATGCTCTTGGTAATTATACAAAAATCATATTTTTAAATTAAAATATTCATTATTTTTCTACAAGAAATTAAAATATACAAGAAAAGTTCTAAAGGTTCCAATGTGATGCTTATTAAATCTGTAATCCGTAGCTAAACATTTTTTTTCTTCTTAAATCAGGGTAAAAACTTTATCACTGATTATATACTAGGAGAACTGATGAAATGATGTAAAGAAAATGATGAAAAAATTAAAATGATAAGAAAAAGGCGAAATGTGAATGATGAAAATTTTTAATGAACGTCTCATCAATATATAAGTAAAATAATCTCAATTAAAATTACGCTTACATATTTTCAAAATTATACAGTTTAAATGAAAAAAATCTAGTGAAACACCCTCAGAATATTTACTTGTCACATCATAAAATTGCTAGAACTGAAATGAGATATATAATTACTAGAGAGACAATTAACATGTTTTAGAAAGCAGCCGTGATTTGCAATGATAATGAAATAATCTAAATACGTTTAAATACACAAAGTATAAATTTCTGTACATTCTTTTTAATAATATTTTCTTCATGTGCAGGTAACTTTATAAATAGATTTTTTTCTTAATAAAATAGTTTCAAACCTGAATATGAACGCAAGAAAATTCTAATAATCTTCATTTGTCTACATATATTATAATTATATGTCCGTGAATTTACATTTTTAATGGGCTGGTCTTTACCTACTATCCTAGAGAAATAATGTTTATCATCCTTACTTTTAAAATTCGACTAATATTTGTTTATTTCTCGAATTGTAATTGAAATTTCCATGTTTTTTTTTTTACTTTCTCGTATATGAAATATAGAGGAAGTATTTTATAACCTCAAACAATTCCAACTCAATATCCCATATCCAAGTTTTTGATCTTCTCGATTTCGAACAATACAATTTTGGCATTATGTCTTAAAATTGGGTGCGCGGTCTTTAAACCAAATTCGTAGATTTCTGTCAAAATTTGAGCAAAATCCATTTAGAATATAAAACGATAACTACAAGACAAAGAGAACCAGATAAACAAAATTATATAAACAAATTTATCATCTGCAAGCACATTAAATTTTAGCAAAATTCTCCAACGAATGATCGTCTTTGATTTCAGAAATATGTATATGCGACACATTACGTCAAAAACGCAATGACTTAAATTAAACTCAAATGGTTAATATTTCGAAACACTTGTATGACAATGTCGTGCAAGGCCTTCTTGACATGACAAGTTTATTAGATAATATGTGAGAAAGTCGTGGGAAAACCATTCCCACTAGTTACACATAAAGTCGCGTTAATATGATTTTTATGTCTCACTTTACCTCTATACATACACGTGTATTTAAATATAGATTAATAGAAAATTTAAAAAAAATGTTCCTATCCTAAAATTGGAAATTGGAATTATATAATTTGCATTCAAATTTCATAAATTAAAAATATTTTATAAATATTGCACATAAACCCTTTTTCAGATAATTACTTCAATGAAATGAAACTTTTTGTATCAAAAACTAAAAAAAAAAAAAAAAAAAAAAAAAAAATGTTTTTCTATTTACTCTAAAGGAAATATATTTTTAGCTTTTTTTTTTGATAGGGTTAGCTTTAATAACTTTCAATACTTAACTTTACCAACAAGATGCGTTTTGTTTTCGTTTCGGCAATCGGGCAATGCCTCCCCCACTTTTACTTTCTTCTATGATGCACGGTGTTATTTTCGCCATACATGGTGAAAGAGAATATAATACAATACAGTCCATTTATTAAATAACTACATTGAATGGAACTTGCAAATCTAGGAGCAATTATAAAAAAAAACACCCACGAGCAAAATAATCAGAAAATTTAGATTGAAGAAATGCTTGTGTACGTTTCTGCTGCTTTAAAAATAATCCTATAATTATAGTTGAACGGCTTTACAAATAGTTTTTTATTTTTATTTCAAAAATTAAATAAACTACTTTTTGTCATATGTGTTTAATTGAATATAATACACGTCAGATGAAGCGAATTGTTAACAATCTTGTTCAGAAAATGTATTATTTTCACAGTAAAGAATCAACAAAAAGAATGATATCACATGTGTGTTTTAAAAATTCTTCCGCGCGATCTGTTTTTTCTAGAAAAAAGTAGAAGAATTATATTAAATAAGGAGAGTTCATCTCACAAAAATATTTAAGCAAGCGAAATGACGCTGTTTTTGTATTTATCACTTTAACTTTCTTTTGTATTTTGACTCTTTATACGGATAGACTTTAGTATTTTTCTCGTGGTTTCTCATTTCATAAATGAATAAATAAGGATCCTGAAAATATGTTGGATTCTTTGGTAAAACTATCAAGTTGTCTTTCCTTTTCCATATCTTTTTTTTTTTTAAATTCGTTCACATAATGAAACAATAAATTTTATTTTACTACATAATACAAATTACTGCAAAAATATAAAGAAAAATTGCACTTTATGCGCTTATAAAGATGAAGCAGCAGAATCGTAATATCAAACAAATTAAAAAAAAATAATAAATCTCGAAATTAAATATGAGTAAATATATATTAAAAATTGAGAGTACACCTTACTTTTACTTGATAAATCCGACTTTCAATATAAATTACACATAACCCGGAAGTGCAAACATGTTTTTATTTTTACACATAAATGGTTTAATTTAGAGTAAAAATAAAGAAAAATCAACGAAAAATATCTAGATTGAAAAGTTTCAGAAGCATTTTAAGTAAACATACTCAGAATTTTGCCTCAAAAAATTGAGAATACACTAATGAAATCGGTCATCATCTTGCAGATTCATAAAAATCATCTGAAGTTTGCAAAAACTCCTCTATTGAAGACCAATAACCTTTGGAAGAAAGCTATATTTCATAATGAAAGAAAACTCAACATTTTTGGCAGTGACAGCCATCGTACTGTATGGAGAAAGCCTAATACTTCTTTGGTTCTAAAAAATTTACCTCCTACAGTTAAACATAATGGTGACTCCTTCATGATTTGAGGTTGAATTGCTTCATCCGGGGGAGGAAATTTCATTTTTATAGATGGCACTATAAACAACATGGTTTACTTGGATATACTTCGCAGCAATATAAAGAAAAGTGCTAAAAATCTGAATTTAGATGGAAATTTCATTTTCCAGATGGACATCGAACCCAAACAGAATGCATGTAGCGTCAAAATATGGTGTGTTTTTCATTGTAAACAGCAGTTACACACACCACCACATTACCCCAACATTAATATCATTAAATATATGAGGGCCACACTCGAAGCAGTGGTCTAAAAACACAAAATTAGAAATAAAACACATTTAAAACAAGTGGTGCATGAAGAATGGAGTAAAATATTTTCAGATATCACCAAAAATTCGTCGAATCAGTACTACGACGTTTAGAGGCCATTATAAAAACCAACAGATATTCAACTAAATACTGACACTTTGTTTCTATGCGTGATATTGCAAAAATTTCATTAGTGTATTCTCAATTTTTTGAGGCAAAATTCTGAGTATGTTTATTTAAAATGCTTCTGAAACTTTTCAATTTAGAAATTTTTCGCTGATTTTTCTTTATTTTTACTCTAAATTAAACCATTTGTTATGTGTAAAAATAAAAACATGTTTGCACTCCCCGGTTATGTGCTATGCATATTGAAAGTCTGATTTATCAAATAAGAGTAAGGTGTACTCTCAATTTTTTGAGCCACTGTATATACACTTTGATTAAATCAAAAGTTTTATTGTATTTTAAATGATAATTTTTGAGTTCATTTATTTCCCGAAAATCATATTAGTGCTGGAAGTATCCGCTTAACACTTAAGCTGATATAATTCCCATCCCAGCTTATTGTCACAAATGGGAAGCATTAATAAAATTCTACCTCATGAAATTTTAATTTCAAAGAAAATGTGTTTTTAGTACTTTTTGGTTACAAACACTTTGATATTTCTTCTACTTAATTTTTCATAATAATAATTTTTATAAATTAATTAATTCAGATTTTTTTAAATTGAGTTAATAATAATAATATTAATGACCTACTGTGAAAAAACTGGATTTTAAAAAAAAGAAAAAAAATCTTCTAGTGTATACGTACACCTTAAATATACTAAATACTACTACTACTATTATTTTAAAAATACTAAAGAACCGAATTCATTTGAATTTAATTTTCGACTTATTTCTTTTATCTATCTGGCTCTAGTATCAAACCAATGCATCAAATATTTGCGAAAGTAATGAAAGTTATATTCAATGTAAAACTAATAGAATTAATGCACTCTTAAATAAATAATAGTAATAATAAAATATTTTTAAATCTTTCTTTTTTTATCTAATGTATTATTATTAATATATTGCTTTTCTACACCTGTAATTTAAAAGAATTCCTCAAAATGTATGAAAGGTATAATTTCATTTTCTAACACCTAAATTCTCTTTAAATATGCATTTTAAAATTTTTATTATAAGTCATTCTATTTTGAAATTAATTTCGCTGACAATTTAATAAATCTTATAATCTGAGATAAATTAAAAATTGCAAAGTTTTCTGTTGAGTATCGTCACTGGCACAAACGAGTTTAATTCTGAGGTGGAATTTGACATCGCCATGGCTACCATCGGAGACTTTGATTGCATAGTTCTTTTTCATTAAGCCTAAATCTCTAATGACTGCGAGAAGAAATGAAACGAACGAGAGAACTCATCAAACTTTAGCTTCGGGGTCACGAGTTGCCCATGCATCACTTAAGAATGTCTAAATGACTTAGTAAATGAAGCCTTCCGTTTTCTTTAAAGGGAGCTTTTGTGCATGAAACTAGAATAAGATAAGCAACTTTAAAGAGTCCTTAAAAGCATTTGTTTCATGATAAAATAAAGAAAATGCCCTACATTATATTTTATTAAGCATTGGTAATTATTTAATGCTTTGAAACCGAGGTTGCCTATTACGTTAGCAACGCGATGTTAAAATAACCATTGCTATTTAGAATTCTGCACTATTTAAAATAAATTTTTAAAAATAAAATTAAACTTCTAAATTGCAGCCATCAAAGAAACATTTTAGCATCTGAAAGTTTGGTAAATACATATATTTAATCTTTGAACTCTTTTTATCCCACGTACATGTAAAAACAACGCTTTTTGTTAATATGACTTTAGTAAATTCGGGGAATGTAAAATAGTCAGGTAGTATATATATATATATATATATATATATATATATATATATATATATATATAAGCATATTTTAACAGATGCATAGCCGAGAAAAAGAAACTTTTGAAATTTTAAAACTTTGATTTATTTCACAGCGGAAGATATAATTTACGTACAATGATTAAGTGGTAAGAAATAAGCCAGTCTACATTACGACACAAGAGCAGAACGGGCAAAATTTTCCCTTCAATGATTTTATTAAGAGATTCTGATAGGGATTTTTTTGGCACGTGTCGATTTAGGAAAGTGCCTTTTTGGTATCTTTAAAAGAATGTCGTAAGCATTAGGGATGAAAATGAGAACTGGATCAGGAAATAAAAGAGTATTTAGAATAAAAGAGTATTTTAGAAAAATTAGTAAATTAATTAGAATTTAAATTAGATTTTAAAATATCATTACATATATATATATATATATATATATATATATATATATATATATATATATATATATATATATATTCTCAAAGAGATTGAAATAATATGAATAATATCCTTTTACTTGGGTTTCTTAATTACTTATTCAAAGAAAATAATATTTCCTTGAACAACTCTCAGTGATTAAAAGTTTATCTTAATGATTTATATAAGTGGTTAGACGAATATTTAAGTCATGATTAAGAGTTTAGTATTAATGGAATGTAAAAACATATATGTTTATAAATTTATTCAATGTTGATGTATGGAAGAGGGAAATTTAAATGAAAGCTACTGGTTCACATACATTATTTTCTTAAATATTAGAAAGATCAAATTATCAAAGTTGAATTAATGCATTATGAAACATAAAATATATCACTTATTATGTTCGCATTCTGTAGAATTCTAGTACAATTCATAACTTCAGTGTTAATTTTTGACATTTATTCATCAACATTTATTTTCTTTTCAAAAGGGAATTGCTATAGCTAGTATTATATCAATGATATTAACCATAGAATTTTATTAAAAATATTATAAGAATTTTATCAAATATTCTCTCTGATTAAAGATAATCTTCTCTAATGATAAAGGTACTGAATCGTATTCAGATTATATGAAATTTAATACATATATAAAGCATAATATGGAATATAAAGAAAGGAAAGAAGGAAACAGAAAACCTAGATAATTGGAATTTATGCAATGATTACATGATGCAACAATATAAAAAAAAAAATATTTATGCTCTAAATATCTTTAAAAATATAAACGCAATAAACGTGCCATTCTGTTTTTTTTATGTCAACTTTAAGCAATCAAAAGTTCAGTTTTCGTAAATAGAAAAAAAAAAATGTTTTATTTTATTCCTTATTAGACCATATAGTATGAGAAGTAACAGATAAGCAGCTGATAAAATATATAATCTGTTAAAAAAATGCATTCCTTTATGTCTAACTTTATTTCCGTTTTAATAAACACAACAGGAAGTTAACATTACTTAAATTAATGCTTTAGATATTACATTAATTAAATGCTTTAGAAAATTAAATACAATTATTATGAATTATCTTATGTTAAAGCATGGAATCCATTAAAATCACACATATCTAAGGAAATTCTTAATCTTTTGGAATAGTATTGATGATATATAAGAGAAGATAATCAAGATATATAAATAAAATTACTGCTTCTAAATAATTTTTAACAATAATCTATGTAATTCAGAGTTTCAAGTAAAAGTTTCCTTAAAAAAACTGTTAATTAAATCTGCTTCTAATTGCTTATAAAAAATGTTTGATTAAAAAAGCTATTTCTCACGAAGAGGGAAATTTAATCTAATATTTTTGTATATCTGTCAAGTAACTACTGCGTCTGGAAAGGTAGAGTTAATTACGAACTACAATTTGCATTTAAAAAATGGAATAACTAATTAAAATAAAGAAAACGAATATATTCTCTAATTTCTATAAAGCGTCTTTTTCGAGTAAATTAAGAAAATAAACGCGGGAAAATTAATCAAAAATATAAATATTAGAATTTTTTTATTAATTTACTGTTTTTTACAAATAAATATTTGCACAATGAGCTATGGAATTTCCAAATATCTTAAATTTTCAAAAGCACTAATATTCATCAACACTGATATATTATAAACATTTAAAATTGTTTTTGATAATAACCATTCCCATTTTTCTATATTTCTTCATAAAATGAAATAAAAGGAAACGATTATTACACATGAATAAATATTTTTTAGGAGTGCGATATGTATATAATTTAAATGTGTTCTACAGAAAGTGTGTGTAACATTGTCAATAATAATAATTTCTTATAAATCAAGACTTCTGTTTGAGAAATAAATACATTTTATTATATTTCTAGAATTAATTTTACCGAAGATTTCTAAAAAATCAACTTTTGAGAATTGATAGTAATCACTTTATATCATGCAGAGTAACACGTTAAGTAAACCAGTTGAGAGTCAGTAGTGCACTGAATCCATAAATCATTTAGTATTTAATTTCGTTTCGAACTATATTCAATAATGTTTGGCATGATATGCTTCCTATTGTGTATATAATACACATATTAAAAATATCTGTTTATATTTCAAATTAATAATAAGAAAGTTTTCCATAAGGAGTATGCCAGAAATCTGAATCTATGTTTCGTTTCCTTTTTTATGTTTTCAATTATACCGTGAAGTCTTCCATCCGATTAACTCCAGTTCTCCCTTATTTCTGTTTACAGAAATATCAGGCTAGAACTGATTAGAGTGAGAACATGTTTCATTAACAGAAGTTAACCATTTCTCCTTAAGCATAGTGATAATCATAGTTTGGTTAGACGGAGGTAAGGTAAACTCGTGTAATCAAGCTATCAGTGACGTAGGCACAATGAATCGTCACCAGCAGTTTTGATCTGAGAAGCAATTTCTTATACTGAAGTAAGTGATCTTCTCGTTATTTTACAAATCTTGACAACACATCTGCACGTCAGGTTCCTGAATTAACCGGTTATCCAGCCATTTTTGTCATTCTTCAAGAGGAATAAAACTCATACCTTTACATTGCTTTGTCGAAAGTGCTCTCTAGATAACTGAAATGATGAATTTACTTGTATGGCTATAAAATAAGAATTGCATTGAGCACGTACGAGACTTTAATACGTCAAATTCAGTGTAGCACACACTGTTGCTGATTTTATTGCTTAAGACAAGGGTAGTACTCCATTTCATGAAATAATAACGGTTTTTATGTATTTATAAAATATCATAAATAATTCTATCATCTTTTTTTGGCTATATGTATAATAATGATAAAAAGTAGCTCAATAGTTATTTTTTTCGAAATTACAAAATATTACAAATTAGTAAGAATAAGATATGTTAAAAGTTTTTAAACATCAAAAATCTTAAAATACTTCAAAATATTTCTATAAATCTAAAAGAAACTTTTTAAAGAATGATAGAATGGTTTGTATATGTGTTTACAGCTTTTTGAATTATTGCGTATAATTCATGTCCGAAATACTGATTGATGTTTCGATTTCATGGATATTGGGCACATCGCCAAGATTACTGTTCGTGTCTCTGGCATCGTCCATATCTTTTCCATAAAGTTTATTTGTAATTTTAAACCTTTGAGAAAAATCTTATTTTTGTTGGTATCTTTTTATTTTGAATTTAAGCTAAATAACGAAGACTTTCTGAAGCAGCCTCTTTTGTTTCGTCAAGGGAAACTTAAGAAAATTTGAAACATAAGAATATAAGAAATTTAAAATGGTTTCTAGTTTGACGACTATATGGTTTCAGTCAATGTTGTGCTGATGTATGTACATTTTTCAATACTCAACATTTTGTATTATAAAAAATAATTAACACGTAACATTGTCTTATTTTGTATTTCAGATCTCCAAATTAAAAAAAAAAAAGAATGCATATTTTTTTATTATTTTTGAAAATTAAGGAAAAACACTTTTCTAATATTGTTCTTGTTGATTAATTAATCGTTTTTTTTCTAATAATGTTGCTATTAATGGCTATTAGTTCCTTTATATATGTATATACATAGTCGTTAATTATTTGAAAAAGGAAAAAAAAAACATTTTTTTTTCTGGAGGGAATGTTTATATGCTTCACATTGACGAATTTTAATATATATCTATATATATATATATATATATATATATTAATTTTGAATGCTTTTTTTAGCTTTGGTTAAGAGTTACTTTTTTTTATTTGAGTCCCTCAGGTGCTATACCGGTGATGTGTTGTTCTTTGCAATTAACTCACTTTGCATTTATGCAGATAAATCTCCATATTTTGAATATTGAGCATTTCCGTCTTAATGAACTATATTTCATGCTATCGATTCTTTGATTCATTTTTCTTTTCTTCTGTACATTTATCAAAGAATGCCACCTTAGCTGTTTAGAAGCTTATACGTAAAATTAAAATTCACTCAGTTCCTTTTGTATCCTTTTTATTCAATTCAATTGCTTTTTAATTTTTTTTCTAGCAAATTGTTAAATTAACTGCTTTCTTTTGTTTGTCTTTGTATTATACAGACAAAAGAAAGTCAAACGTATGCAGTATTTTAATATATGAAATAGCAAAAGTGGAGATAACAACATTTGAGCTTTCACAATATTGGTTACAGCATCAAAAATAAATAAAAATTGAAAAAATTATATTTATGCATTGCATTTCATCGAAGAAGTGGAAGTCTATAAGCAGCTGTGGAACGGTATATGTGGATGTAAAATAGACGAATATAATTCAGAAACACTCAATTTGAACATATAAACAAAAACGAAAGCAAACATTTTAATTTCTTTCATGCATATTATTTGTATCTACTTGCTTATACAATAATAATTTGTTGGCAGAATGATATGATAGAATAGTAAAAAGCTTTAAAAATCTCAACAATTTATAGCGAAGAAATGGAGATAAAACAAGTCTACCACTTCGTATTTATTGATATCTTGCACGCAGAATGGAGTCTGTGTTTATTATATTCATGCAATGATTTGTATATCATTACTATATTCTATTTTCACTGATGCACACAATATGAAAGTATTACAGATGTATCGACACAAATACTTTCATTCATTTATTCAGACATTTGAGAAACTAACAAAAATTTTCTCCTTTAAAGACGTTTATCTGCTCTTATTGGCTGTTCCCAATTTTTTGCATATATATTAATGTGTAAACTTTTATGTTATAATTAACTAAGTGAAGCCATTAATTATAATATATTACATTGATACACATAGAATAAATATATACAGTAGATATTGTATTCAGGAGATTTAATCACAATCGCGAGTGCTTTATTTTTGTTCTTCTTTTCACACTTGGAAATACCATTTTTTTAAAATTCATTCAGTAATTATACAGGAAGTTTTGAAGGCTGAATTTCTTCATTCATTTTTCTGAAAACTTTAACTCTTTCAAGATTAACTATTCTTTTTTATATTTTTGACTTATAATCACTTCTATAAATTAATAAGCGTGTGTTAAAATAATTAAAAATTGTTTCACAAATATGCTAATTGTATACAATTTAATAAATTGCAAAAAACTATTATTCAAATTATAATAAAAAATGAATAGATGTTAAAAAAATTCAGCTGTCCCTTTTTTCACTTGTGTAGGTTGATTTACTTAGGTAAAAATCCAAAGTTAGATATCTTAGGTTTTTATTACATTATTTATGTAATGAGATTTTTAATTCTTTTTTATTCAGTTTACTTTCATCGAGATACTAATTGCAAAAAAAAAAATGTTAAATTTCATTGGAAATTAGAATTATTTAATTTTTTTACTGTACATTCACAATAAAAAAAGTATATTTAAACATCAATTTATATATTTTTTATTAGAAAAAAATGAAAAATAGTAGAATTGTCAATATATGATTTTTGCAAAGCAGTCACATATTATTTTAAATATATTCTAATTCCAAATTCAGGCCTCAAATATATATATGATGAGGCATTATATTACAGAGGATATTATTACTGATGAAGATCATTCTGAAGATTCTTCAAAAAATTCGGAAAGAAAATATTAAAAATTGATTGCGAAAAAGCCTTTAAATATGTTGATTTAAACAAACATAATTTCTTTGAACTTCATAATTTTAAACAATAAAAATGTTTTAAAAAATGCATGTTTAAATATAGTTTAAATCCCATAACTCCAAAAAATGGTTGAGTTGTATTATTTCGGGTAACTGTGTCTCATTGAAAAACAAAATCAACATTTTTTTTTTGTTTATTTTTTTAAAACAGAAGAAATTACAATTATAGAATATAGACACAATACATAATCAATATTCACTAACTATTTGAGAGAATGCCGAAATATTATCTCAAATGATTTCTCATGAATATATTTTAACCAATTATTTCAAAGAATATATCATACAATATTTTTTTTTTAAATTCTTCTGCGCCATATGGATTTTCTCTTTATTGTATAATCTTCACATGTAAACATATATCCCAATATTCATACAAGATAATATCGTGATAATTATTATATTCCAGAAAAATGTTCATTAGCAATCCTTTAATTTTTTCACTACATAATTTGCTGTTTAGATGTTTGCTAATTGGGCTCATAAACATTGAAACATAATATTATTTAAAAATTATTTTGCAGCAGGAGTTACATATGCATTCTCTTTAATGTATGTTGCAAATAAAATGGCTAAATCTTCGTATGTCACGCATTGTAATATTATGCCTGTGCCACATGTTATTTTTTATAAATTTTAGGTTGTATAAGCAAGTCATTAGTTTATAATTTGGCCTGTTATTGGAATCTTATGACCGGATATCTTTTTCTTCGTTGTTGTGTTAATTATTTCTGACTTATTAAAGATAATTATTTCAAAATAGGATAACCTCGTTCCAAAATGAAACATGAGGAACTTCAAAACATGGACTGAAAAAAAAGCGGGAACTTTATTGTTGTTTAATAATTCTAGACAAAAAAAAATTGTATAAATCTTGTACATTATGAAAATTATTATTTTTTAGGAAGTGAATGCAACCAGAATGGATGTCTTTCAATGTTCTTAATTTTCTGTGTTGCTTATAGATTTAATTCAAAAGGGATTATTTTCTTTTTTTTTCAGAATTAGATATCAATTTGGCATATCTCTAATTCTCAAAATGTTAAATTTTTTAAAAAAATTACATTTAAAAACCGCATATGCAAAAAAACTTTTTTTTTTAAGTAAAAAAAGAAAAAATAATATTTCTTGGAAACTCTTTTGGATAAGAATCATCTATAATGATGCAATAATAAGTATGATATAATTTATAAAAAACTTGATTTATATAAATAAATTAATTTAAATATAATTTTAAAAAGAACTTGATCTTTTTATTCAATTTAAGAACGTGATTGTTTTAAATGTTACATAAATCTTTCTCCGTTTTTTTTTTCTTACAGCAGAAAGTATAATCAGAATATGAGAAAGCAAGTAGCAATTAATTATTATTTCGCATATTATTTTATTTAGTAATTTCCATTTTTAAACTTATATTCATTATGAATATCGTTTGTTTTAATATTAATATGATCAAAATATTTAAATATATACCTCTTTAGTTTAAAGATGATGTTTTTCAGAATATCATTTTCATGTTTGTATAAGAAAGTGGGGGAGAATATAAAAATTATATGTTATTTTCAGTAAATAAAGACTTTTGAAAGCAAAAGTATTTTTTTTACATAAAATATGCACTAATTTTTCTTAAAATAGCTTATATCAATATACAAAGTATTAAGAAAGAAATTTTAAGGAACGTTAAATTTAGAAATATATTTATGTATGAAATATATATATATATATATTTTTTACTTTAAATGTATACAGCGTAGTTTCAATTCTAATTCATGTGTCTGTCTTAAATAAATTGTATAACAAATAAATATTTTTGCAGCTTAATCTTTCTGATAAATAGCGTTCTTTAATTTAAAATTGAGTTTCTTCTTTAGAAAATAGTGTTATAAATACTATGAAACAGTTTTACATCACTTGACTGGTTACGTATTTGCTAAGTCAAAATTTTTAAACTGTTTTTTCAATCACTCTCTTTCTTTCATTTCTCGGCAGCAGATATTTTTTTTTTTACTCTTTCGTGATCTAAATGATGATATACGATTTTAATATTTTATTAATTATATTATCATCAGTTTTTTTTTATTTAACTCAATTTTATTTCTTCATTAATAATGCAAACTATTAGGGAATTTTATAAAAGACTTTTTTGCTTATTCCATAATATTAAATTAAAAATAAAAGTTAGAATGAAGATAATTATTAAAAAACATATTGTTCTGTTCACTAAGAAATATGCAATTTATAAAATATTTTAGTTAAAAAAGCTATAGATATATTAAGAAAATGTGACCATGTACATATTTTCTTAAATATATCTATAATATTAAGAATTTCTTAATATCTAAGTTAAAAACAAATGCAATTTGCATGATTTTTTAAAATATTCTTGTGGTATGCCAATACGATGTAATTTGAAAATAAGAAAAGAATACACATAATGGATTAATACAAAAATATCAGACTTTTGAGGTATTAGGTATTAATTTCTCTATAAATAGTAAGGTAAAGTATAAGTAAAGATCTTCATAAATTTCTTCTAATTTAATCTTTAATTTCTTCTTTTTATTAGTTTTAAAAATTATATAACTGTAAACCCCCTTTGCTTGTCAAAGTAAAATATGGCATATTTATATGCATTCAAAAAACGATCGATTTAAAAATGATTTGATTTTTTAAACATTTTGTATGATTATGGCTTGTATCATACTTTTCAACATTTTAAAAATAAAGTGTAAAACTATATAATCAAATTAAAAGAAATTAAATTTAATTAAACAAAATTAAATAAATACCCTCATAGCTAAAAGTTTTTCGTGATTTGGTTTGATTTTCGAATTTACTAAGTTCTTGATATAAATGCGTATGTGTGCAATACATTTTAAAAAGAATATTTAACCCTACGCGATTGAAAAAAAAAGAGAGAGAACTGTTTTTGTTGGAATTCTTTTATCATGTATCCTTCAGATCAGATATTATATTGATTGAACAAAGTTGCAGTGAATAGCAACAAACAAAGTACTTTTTTATTCATTTTTTTACTAAGAATTTTAAATTTCTATTCCAGCAGAAAAATGACATGCTCAAAAGTTAAATTTATCTTACTCGGATCAGCCAATCGAAGTGAAATAACATTTCTCATATTTTAGTCAACTACGTACAAACCGGTTAAACAAGCAGAAATATTCAGATTAGTTTAGTTTGCGGAAGCTAGTTAAATTCCCAAACTAGTTTAATTTCCTAACCAAGTTCTTTACAAGTAAAAGAAAATCTAGAATCATATTAGTTGTAACAAGTGTTAGAGATAATAATTAAATAAAAAAATAAAGAATGTAAGTTTCCCGAAAAACTTTTAATTTTTGTGATGATAAGCATTAAGATATATTTTCAGAGAAAATATACTTTGAAAATTAAAAATCCGTATAACATTTTCATCTTATCTTTATTTATTTTTTCTTTACATAATTTTTATATTTAAGTAATTTTGTAGTAGTTTATGGATGGTGAGTACCAAATTCGTAACGTAAGTGACTAAAAAAATAAAATGTTTTATAGAATCCATTTACATAGTGTCACATTGGACATAATGTAGGACATAATTGTTCTTGAAAGTTATTCTGACGAAGTGAAAAAATTTACTAAAACTTTTTTCCATGTATTTTGAAAGTCTCTTTTTCCTATATATGGTAGAATTTATGAGTATGATAAAAATTTACTAACGAAAGTAGTTCTCAATCAGATATTTCACGACGAATATACAAGTGCACTTATAATACATATATATACGTATATATATACTTATAATGCATATATATGTTACGGTCAATGTGACTAATCGGTAATTATTAATACTAACTGATCATCATTATTAATAATCGGTAATGATGACTGATTAGTATTAATAATTACCGGTCATTATTAATAATGACTGATTAGTATTAATAATTACCGGTCATTATTAATAATGACTGATTAGTATTAATAATTACCGGTCATTATTAAAAATAATGACCGATTGGTATTAATAACAACTGATTATTCACATTGACTGCACCATACATGGGTTAGACAAAATTATGGAAACACCTTGAAAAATCAACAAAATATATTTTACTATGGTGGAAGTCCACCTTTTGCGGTAATTACAGACTCAATTCTCCGTGGTATTAATTCATACAAATTACAAATTGTTTTCAAAGGAATTTTAGCCCATTCTTCAGTTAAAACATTCCTGTTCTTTTAGAGACGAAGGCGGATGGAATCGACTTCTTACTGGAATCTCTAAAATTGACCATAAGTGATTAGTAATGTTGAGATCTGGGGATTGTGACGACCAGATGAAATGCTCAACTTCATTAGAATGTTTCTCGTGCCATTCATTAACATTTCTAGTTTTATGGATTGGTGCATTATCATCTTGAAAGATGACATTCCCTCCAGAAACAGTTCTTTAACCATAGGATGAACTTGGTCTCCCAAAATTTCTAAAATGTTTGGAATGTTAATTCTTTCATGAAGGGAAATCATTGGCTCGGCGGATTTCCAAGAAATAGCTCCCCGGATCATCACAGAACCCCCGTGATGTTTTACGGTAGTGAAAAGTCAGTTTGGATGATATGCTTCTTTTGATTGTCTCCAAACGTACATTCTGCCGGAGGTGGGGAATAGGGTAAACGAAGATTCGTCAGAGAAAATCACATTTTTCCACTGCTCTAGGAACAAATTCCGGAGGATTCTACATAACTCTAAACGCTTTGAAACATTTGTATTTGAGAGCAGAGGTTTTCTAATTGCAGATCTTCCTTTGAATCCTGATTTGGGCAGCTCCCGACGAACAGTTTTCTTGGAAGCTGGATTCTGTAGGTATTCATTGAGCTCTGCAGCAATTTTAGGAGCCGTGGTCTTGCAATCCTCTCTAACAATTCGATTTAGATTTCGACAGTCTTTCGCAGACAACTTCGATTTTCGGTTAGTCCTGTTCTTTACTGAAGAAGTTTTTCATTCTCTTTCAAAAGCAGGCATTACTTTTGAGAGAGTGCCTCTTGAAACGCCAAGCATTCGTACAATTTCTATTACACTAGCGCCTGCCAAACGAGCACCAACAATTTGGCCTCTTTGAAAGTCCGAGAGGTCTGCCATTTTTATAAGGTTATAACTACTTTTTTTTATTTTCTGTAAAAAAAAACACAGTTATTTTAGATAAACATATCAAATCACAAAAATAATAAAACTAAAAAGCGTTAAAAAATTGATTGTTTATAACATGTTCAAAGATTATGATCCAAAATGTTACGTGTTTCCATTATTTTGCCCAATCCATGTATATACTTTTATAATTATGTTAAAATGATGCAAGTTTTAATCAAGAAGCATGATCTACAAGCAAAAGATAAATATATATATTGCATATGTTAGATTAAGTGCTTTTATTTCTCCCTTTTAAGCATAACCATTTTTAATAGCTTCTACTCCTTGTATTGCATATGAAGATCCCAAATAAACTATTAAATTATTTAAATGCAATTTTCTTTTGAATTTGAGACATGTACAACAAAAGAAAATTGTATTGTGTTTTTTCGAAAGCTTTATATATTTCTGTTAATATAAAATTAAATAAATGTTTGCAATGTAAACGAAAATAAATCGTGGTAAAATAATTGGAATTCTGCTGATCCAATCAATAGTGATGTCTATCACTTGGACATTCAACGTGAGCGAGTTATCATAGATATTAAATCATTGCGTGTCAGATTGAAGTGTAATTATTAGGGTTTCAAGACATCGCCATTATAGTTGACATCCTTTGGTTAAGTTTTGAATGGTATGCTGACTTCATCGATAACAATCTGACAACACTTGACTTTTTATTATCCTTCGTGTTTACAATCTAATCATTTTTGAAGAAATAGTTGAAATTATATTGATAAAATATTACTCTGATTTAAGGAACATAACTGCTCTGTGATTTTTTAAGATTATTGCTATTTATTAGATGGATAAAAATATAATAACTAAGAAGAACCTAATAATTTTATAGAAAACATTTGCATGTCATATCACCATCTGCTTTTTTTTTAATTATTACCAACGACACTTTTTTAAAGAAAAATCGCAGTTTTTTTTTTTTCTTTATCTAATACATGTTACTTGATAATACGCGTTAAATAAATTCACATCTAGATTAAAAATGTATTCTAACATTGCTATATTTTACTCAAGGTTATAATATTAAAAATGATTGCGCAAACTCGATCAATGACAGAGAAAGATTATTCAAACTTAGTTTTGTGAAAACATTGATTATTCAGGTCTAATCTTTCCTCAAAAGTGATATCAGAACTGGTAGAGATGGTAACATATTTAAAGAAATAATTGATCTAAAAACAAAGCGTTTAATCTTCTAACACATCAGACTTTCCATTTAGGATAAGGGTGGATGATATGTGATAATACTGCCATTACGAATTCAAACTTGCTTTTTATTCTTCTAGTGCTTTTTGAATAATGAATGGCATTAATTTTGAGCTTCGTTATTTCTGACTTAGTAGTGTTGCAGAAATAGTTTAAAGGTTTCAACAGCCTATAAAGAAAATTTCTGTTAAGATACCAGGTTTTCAAGCCTCTTAAGATATTTTCAGAAGAAAAAGATTAGATTGATTGTGAAATTGGAGACAGAAACCGAAGAACTGTTTAGAAATGAACAAATGCCATTGTTGGTATTCTTGCGCGTTATGATAGTCTCTTAGCAGTCAGAATGAACTCAAAAGAGTTGAAGTTGGAACATGCAACCATTCATCAAATGTATTCAATGAATTAGATATAAGAGAAATCTGTAAGAAAAATTGTGCAATAAAAATACATTTCGGAAGGACAGAAAATGTCAAGAAGGAAATATATTCTGAGTAGTTAGAATGGATAGAAAATCAATTTCATTTTCTGGACGTGTCTTCATTAGTGAAGAGTTCTTCGTGTTGGAGTATGGCCCAGAAACAACACATTTCGAACACCAAACAAGTCTGAAATGAATAAATCTAAGATCAAAGAAATGCTTATTTGTTTTATATTGGCTAAGGAGTCGTTTACAAGGAGTTTGTGTTGCCAGCGAAGCATTAAAACTACAAATCTAACATTAAAAAATATTTACCATTTTGTTAAAAAAAGTCATATGATTGAGACTAAAAACTGAAGATATAAATTGATGCTGTATTGTGATAATGCACTTTGTCACATTTCATTTTTGATTGATGAGAGTTTTGCAAAGTTAACAACTATAATGCTGCAACTTCCTTATTTCCTGGCCTTCATTTTGTCGGATTTTTGTCTGTTTCAAGTTTTAAAATGCATTCCAGAAAATGTCATTTTAGAAAATTAAGACACAGTAACCTGGCAATAACTATCAAATTAAAAGCAATTTTACTATCCAGTTCCAGCACCAATATGAAGAGTGAAAGAATTTTTTTTTTTCAGACTGTATAGCTTTCATTATGGATCACTTTAAAGGAGGCAATGCGAGATTGTAATTCTAATTAACTAAAAAATTATTTTTTTTAACTTTATTTACAAACTTTGTTTTTCCAGTTGAAAATAAATTATTGAAAGATCCAGTTGGAAATAAACAATGTGACATAAATAATTATATTCTGTGTTGTTAGATTCAATAAACTGGATCATTAATATTTAGTAAATGTAAAGTTCTGCGCAGCCAAAAAAATTCTTATAATATTTTGTAAAATATTCTTGATATATTTATATTTTATATGAAGTAATGGAGCCGGTACCTAAAACTGGTTGAGTGATGAATATTTGAGTAGTTTTGACTTAAGCTATCAAGGATCATTCAGAGCAATCGGCACTCATTTGATTAAGTGATGCACAGTTCTCAAGCTTATAATTGAAATGCGTTTAAGATAATCTAAATTAATGGCACTAAACCATTCATTAGTGAGCCAATTTTAGATGCAGAAAGTTGGATGTTCTTATTTGTTTAAACTATTAATATATCAAGAATAGTATATAATGAATGATTTATAAGATCGGGAGATGATATGAAAAATGAATCTTCATAAACTTTCCTTTAAACAATGTATTCACTGACGCAACAACATAAGATATAATTGTAATCATTACTTGAAACATAACACCAATTAGAATGTTCTTTTATACCTATCATTAATGGTTTTAAAATTAAACTTTTGGATAACGATTGGAGACATTTATCGATATATTTTCAGCTTAAGTTTATCAATATATAAATTCAAGTTTATCAGATTTCATGAAAAATGGGCAAATAAAACACATAAGTTCATAGTAATAATTTATATTTTTGAAAAACAGGCTCAATGAAATTAAATTTTTCTTGTAGTATTTATTAAGTTACACAGAATATCAAAAAAAGTGTTGCTACTTCTTTAGTAAGATATTCAACAATCTAGCGTGCATTAAAAATATTTTCATCTTATTATAATGATTCAAAAGCTACTTTTATTAACGAAAACCATTTGATTTTTAATTAGCTTACAATTTTAAACAGAATATATTTTGATTCAGATAGAATAATTGGCGCTTTTTTTTATAGAATGTAAAAATATTAATTTAAGGCATAATGAGTTCAATAATGTGATAATTATATGAAAATTATCTAGTCTAAAAGTTTTAGATATAGACACAAGTACTTTATATATACTTGGAAATGAATGAATTTTTAATTTTTAATGCAATTGTTTTGTTTGCAAATAAAATGTCTTCATTACAAAAAGGAGATAAATGCCAAGGTATAAAATCTGTAAACTTATCTGATGAATACCATGCACCAAGATTAAGATTTAGTATTGATAAGCGATAAAATCAGCTCCTGTGAAATAATGTTACATCTTCCTTACATAAACATTTATCTTCAGAAGTAAAAATACAATTTTTGGATGAATATGATAGTTGGAATGAATTTTGTAAACGGACGGAAATAATGATAAGCAATTTCCTTTCACAGCTTCGTGTTCTTTGAGTTTTCGTAGTGACATCTAGTGAATGTTTGAGAAACTATTCAGTTTAAAACAGTCGATTAATTAAAACTTGACCTTAATTTTATAACAGTGGAAGTTATAATATTTTTTTGAGTGAAACAATTCATTTATTTTTTCTCGCTTTTTTTTTCTTATTCACTAATTTAACGTCAAGAATTTTCAGAATTTCTCAAAGACTTCTATTTTTCATGTGATAGGAAAAATTATGTTTTTTTACTATCATTCACTCACAGTAACGGAGAAAGTAGAAATAAAAAAAAAGTTGCCTGCTTGCTTGAATCAGACCAAATTTAAATTTGGAATTACCTTAAGTACTTTGAAAAATGCGTCTCGACAATAAACATCCCATTTCAATCTTTTTTCAAATATTAATACGTGTTCAATATATATTTGTTGAAAACATGTTTTTTTATTAAAACACGGTTTAAAAATTTCGCATGATATTTATTGGCAGTTGAAGTAGTAAGGAAAATACGATACTTATAAACAAACTTGTGTGAAAAATGTTAAAGGCTTGTTTATCTTGATTTTAAAGTATAAAAACAACTTGTTTTCTCAATATATCTTGATAAAGAATAAATATATGTACGAAACATTTTAGTAAGGAACAACTTTGTAATTAGATCTCTTTTAAATATCCTTTAATATTAAAGGATGATACTTAAAAACGCTAAATGTTCAATGATTTCTTCGGCCGAAAAATTTTACTTTCTCAATTATGAGTATGAAATCCCTTAGCTTTTTACCTGTTTCATTAACGATGAAAATATCAACTCTTATCGGAAATAATTGATAATGAAAAATTATTTTATTGGCATTTAAAATGAAGATTCTTTCAAAACTCATTGTTTAGTATAAGAAAGGGAAAATTTCTTTTTTAATATGCTACATTTGAAACTCATAACTGATTATACCTTTTGTTTCTTGCAGCTTCTTTTAACAAAATGCAGTTTGAAAGAATTTTAATTAACTTCTTACGATAGTTTACTCTTTGTTTGATATCAGTTTTTTCCCAATAAAAGAAACCATTTTTGTATTTTCATTAGTTTCGGAAATCATAGAGTTAATTAAATTTCACGAACCAAATAATTAATTTCACTTTTGGTAGAATTATCTATGTGTTGGCGGATGTAGTAATTCGTTTTTTTCTTTGTGAATTATTTTATACTTATTATATTTCCCTTTGAAGAAAATCACACAATAAAATTTAGTTTGTATTTTATAACTTAATAAATTATATCGCATATTCGTTAGATGTTTTAAATAATTATTATCAAAATTTTAAATCCTTTTGTGTTTCTTCTCCATTTTAATTTTATATAAATATACATTTCTAATTTGTTTTAATTTTGGAATTATTTTCATAAAAATAAGTTAATTATACTATTTAATTGTAAGAAATAATATATTCCTAGATGAACTGCGCAATTATAAGCTAAAATCGCTTTGAAAAATAGAAGAATTGTTAATTTTTGAGACAATTCGTTAGATGCTTCAAAAAATATTATCAAAATTTAAAAACCTTTTGTGTTTTTTTTTCTATATTTTAATTTTATGTAAATATACATTTCTAAGTGGTTTTAATTTTGAACTTGATTTCATAAAAATAAGCAAATTATTCAATTTTATTGTAAGAAATAGTATATTCTTAGGTGAGCTACTATTCCAAACTCAAATATATCATTTTTTGTAAATGAAACATGAACGAGTAAATAACATTTCGGATGTAACAATAAACATATGACATTTTGGGGTTTTATTATTATTTAAAAAGCACATTGTTCATTGTTTGAAATTTATTATTTACTTATTGGAATTTCACCATACATAAGGAAAATTTGCCATGGCTGTGAAAAATTGATTTAGTAATACCATATCAATGAACAGAAAAACTTTTATTTTAACGTGAATGTTTTTTGAAGAATTTGATATTCATTTCTACCCATTTCATATGATTTATCAATCAACTCAAAGAAATTTGGTTTGAAAGATTCTAAAGAAGTTTCGAAATTTATGGATCTTTTGGAAATAATTATAATAAAAAAAGTTATCCAAATTATTGGATATCTTATCTTTAAGGAACTTTTTAATCTTTAACTTTGTAATATCAAAAATATCAGTTTTAATATCTATATCAGTTTTAATGAAATATGATATTAATATATTCACGATATTATAGTAATATGAAAGGAAGATGTCAGTAATATATTTTGACAAAAGAATTTTTGTCATATAACTAATTGGCATTACTCTTAAAATAAAAGTCACCAAATTCGCAGGCTTTAACAAACATGGCAAGGAAGATTTTCTGTGTGGAAACGCAATAAGCAGTTTTACTTATTCGTGACTTTCAGAATTAGTTGCGACTTATCCTGTCCAACGTTCGGTAATGAAGTCCGACTTAATAACACAGAAATTACGACATGCCATTGAATCGCAATGCGTAATTTAGCCAAAACCACCTTGTGGAAGCTTAGGCAACATTCCGATATTCTGGCACCGTGATAGTTCAATGTCAGTTGATTGGTAAACACTGCGGTCATTCAATAGCTTAGGAGAGATGGCCGAACGCTTGGATTAGATTGACCTAAGTGTGGAAGGAATGGCTGTAGGAATTGACTATGTGTGAATATGGAAACTACTCCATTTCCAATTGATTTTGATGAATGAAATGTACATTATGAAAATAACATATGAAACGGTTTCAGTACAAATTTTCGAATATTTGTCTATGAGAATTCTTTCTTTTGTGTTTCATGGTTTATCCATCCATTCTAAAGTTAAACTTGGAGAATGAAAATATGTTGAATGTATATAAAAATCTTCAGGAAAAGTATTAAAAGTGTTGCATTTGAAATTGACCTAAAATGCTATCTAATTGTATTTTATGAGCTTGATGTTCCTAGTTACTTCTGATTATTTTGAATAAACTAACCATTTCCTTTACTATATAGCATATGAAAATTCTTATAGCCTGAACTATTTTAGATTCAAAAAATATTTTCACTAAATTTTAATATTCAGTTTGGAATTGATAATTTTAATTTAATGATAAGTTTTTTTTTTTTTTTTTGTATTTTGTATTTCTATGTAAAAATCGTACCAAAAAACGCCGATAGAGGAAATCCTGGCCCTGCAAACACATTTTGTGTGTAAAAAGAATACATAACTCCCTATGGAAACATTAAATAACAACACACTAAATACCAATGAAGAACGTTTATTATAGCAACTTACAAACTTGGCTGAAGGTGACCATCAACTTGATGTTCCAATTACTGCATGCGGTACACGAGGTTTTCGACGGTGGCTAGCATCATGTCGGCATTTATTCGTCTGACATGTAACGTTATTTGATCTTTTAAAGTAGGAATGTCAGAAATATGTCCTTGATACACAACGCCTCTCTAGAAAACCAGAACCGCGCCTCAACCAGAAATTCCCAAGATCCAGATCAGTGTCATCAGAGAAGGGGTGCTATTTTATACGGATAAAATTTCAGGATCTTACGGAATATTTTCTGCATCGTCGAGAATGGGACATCTGTTTTTGTCGTGATATTGAATGTGCATTAATGGTACCCTGTTTATTAGCTCTCGCCTGATCCATAACGGCAGTTGCAATTTCTTCAAACTGTTCTTGCTTGAAACCTTTATATCCTCGGTCAGGTTGCACACCAAGAATTCCTGTTGTTTCAAATATTTCAATTGTTCTTCGTAAGTTAATAATGGCCATCGGTCCTCTACACAACTATTTTAACCGCCGGTATTCCAAAGACAGCACTGACATTTTATCCCGCTGATAAAATAGATTGACTAATAAGACGTGTTCAAATAGCGACAACGCAATCTACGGGCGAATTCTTGCAGAATGACTTAAATTCCCTCAACCCTTCCTTTTATCGTCGATATCATCTCACAAAATACCCGTATAAACAAATTACATAATAAAGTTTTCGATCACAGATCCAAGATTTCGCTATCGTCGTTTTTTGGTACTATTTTTTTTTCTTGATAAATCAAAACCGCATATTTTAATGTATATGGTGGCCAAATTTTGCTATATTTCGTCCAGCATATAACATGCTACAGGGTTCCGAACACCTCCTGTTCTTTCTTAATCACCCTGTATACTGATTATGTTGAAATTATTTGAAATGAATAAGTTGCAAAAAATATTAATAAATATAAAATGAAAACAAATATAGTCATACACGAATCCATGACATGGTGTTTGCTTATTATGTACTACTAATTGTATCGTGGAATAAAGTATCAAATTTTAGTATTTAAAATTAATTTTAAATTAATATTAGATCCTTTCATGTAGCATAAATATTCTGTAACAATATGAATATGTCAGTTTATAGTGAAATTAATAAAAATATCGCGTTTCTAAATAAAAGACGCCTGAATGATTTTATAAGCAACCCATGCACATCTTGAAGAATTTATGATGTCATTAATTTACGATGATGTTTTTACTTCAATATGGCCTATTTTGTTTATAACTATGTCCTTTTAAAAAACGATCATAATTTTAAGATGCATATCTTAATTTTGAACTGATCAGATGATGAGGACGGCATCAGAACCGGTTTTTTCCGCTTCGCTCCTCTACCATACCACACAAATTGTATGATAATGTGAATCGGATTATTTTCGCCATACCTGCTTTCCTTTGATACCTTTCGCCATACCTGCTTTCACTTTGATTATTCGATAGAATTTGGGTGGGGGGGGCATTCCACTTTCCATGCTGAGGCATTTTAGCAAATATCTGCTGCCTGCTGCTTGTATCATTTGATACTCGTTTCAGTATCAGAACGGTTTCACTGCAATATTTTTTAGCTCTGTAATGTTTCACATGATATCTATTCGCATTTAAGAAAATACTTTCTTTATCGTAATACTTTATTGATGATTATAAGTATCAACGAGAAATAATCCTGAGAAAGCTAAATAAGCATTGTATTAAATATCACTCTTATAATATTGGTAAGGTAAATAAACTTAATGCATTAAACTGATCATATTGGTTTGCTAGATATGATATTTCTAGAAATGTGTAAATTCATTAAATATGAAATTTTATTCGTTGCCAGTAAAATTTATAGATTTATTATAAATGATCTACAAATATAATCTTGATGCAAACTCCTTTCAAACTTCAGGGTAAAAATAGATTTTTAGTTGTGTCTACAGCTATAAATAGGTTTTGTTCTATAAAATAGATAATAAAAGGAACTTATTTGTCGTATAATACAAGATTTAATAATAGATAAGCCTTCATGATCTCGTCTTCATTTAAGCGATCACTGATTACAAGTTATATTTTATGGGAAAAAGAAAACACTTTTCGATTCGCTTTCATTTACGAATCTTTTCAGAATATATATAGATTTGAAGAAAAAGAAAAACAAAATAACTTTTTAGTAAAGGGGAAAAAATAAAGAAAAAAAACTCTTAGTGAAAATAAACGAGAAATTATTCCATGTAATTCCCGAAGAAAATTCAAATATTTAACAAAATCGTATAAGAATATTAAAAGCAGGAAGAGGATATTTGAGGGGTAATGTAACTGAAGACTCCTAGAAACTAAATGTCATCAATAATTACCACTAGTATTTGCGTTTCTGTGTGTTTAATAAACATTATTATTTAGAAATTTCTGAAAAAAATATAGAAATAAAGGAAAATGTATTGGTAGAATGTACATTTTCTCACTCGTTCTCATATGAGATATTTTCTTGCCCAGAAGTAACGTCGAAATATATATTTCGAGAAACACCAAGATAAAATATTTCATATTGTATTATGTAAAAATAGAAGTACTTTTGATTATATTTAGAGTAAGAATAAAATAAAGCAAATAGAGTTTTTAATGAAAATGTCTAAGCAGATGTGAAAGCAAAAAAAATATATGTTTTTATCAGAGTTTTTATTTTTGAGAAAAAATACTTATAAACGTAATATATTGCAACAAAAAGTATTTAAAGAAAATAATAAAACATGAGACTAGTCCTCTCATACAGCGCTTTAACTGACTTAAAATTCATATACATTCTTTTTTTTTTTTTTTTTTTTTTTTTTTTTTTTTACTTTTCATTAAAAAATGATTCCAAGATTATTTAATTTAGAATGCCCTATTTAATGATGCCTATGATGAAACAAATCGTCAGAATGCTATAAAATTATTGTAATCAATATTTTTATAATCATTTCAGCACGACTTTATGAAAGAAAAGAAATTTGATATAGATTTTAATAAAACTGTTAAATTAAAATAAATTTTATGTTTAATATTTAAAATCTATATCTGTAATAAGAATTTAGTTATCTTAGTTATAAAATCATTTCATGTAAATACAGACTTGGGAAGAATATTATATATTATCCATTAGAAGTATTGTACAATCTAATAATATATTTTTTTTCTAAAACGAATACATTTGAATTTTAATGCATTAATGCAATTCATTTTGAGACATTGCACAAATATTCTTCTTTCTTTCTTCTGTATTTTATATATCTCTGATATTTTAGATAATAGTTTTTTCTATATGTGAAGTAATGACAACCATTATGAATTAATAAAAAATTAAATCCATTCTTGAATTGTATTCTGAAACATGAAATAAATAATTTTTAATTCAAATGCATCTATGTGACAAATCTTATAATAACTATAGGAAATATTTAGAATTATAATAGTTTCCGCTGTCAATTATAGTATTTAAGGCAAGAAAACTTTTCTAAGTATCATAATAGAAACAACTAAATTTCTCGTCAAATTAAGACATTAAGTAAAACTATAATAATGTTAATAAATTTAATATTGTTTTACATTTTTGGAATAGAATGCTGAATTTCTTGTAAAACAATTACTGATAAAACTTTTTTCGTATAAAACATTTTCATGAAAAATATTCGCATTTTCTTACTGTTTTTATTAAGAAAACATCTAATTATCTTTCTCAGAATGGGGAGTGTCAACCATCTATCTACATTTGCAAATTTTGTTAGTAAAATTCAGACATTTTGGTTTAAATTACATAAATTGTACACTATTCCAAATTTAATTTTGTTCAAAAATGCAATCTGAAATAATAAACGAATTTTACAAGGCCCTTTTTGTGTGAAAGTAATTTTGACTCGTTTATTTTAGAATATAAATCAATTTTTGATTGCTCATGCATGGATTATGTTGAAATTTTTAACCATCAAAGCAATATGTTTGAGTTGGAAAATTAATCGTCATAAATGTTAAAACATTCCAAATTCCCTTTAACAGTGCTTAACATTTTTATTTATATCAAAATCACTTAAAAAAATTACTTTTTTTTTCTATTTTTTTAAAATATATTATATCAATATTGTCAGAACAGGAAAAATACTTGTCAAATCGTGTTTGAATAACAAAACATAAGCAATTCTCTTTGTTCGTAAATTATAACTTGAAAAAAATCAGTAAGATCTAGTGGCAGTTGATATATTTTTTTCATTATAAATTAAACATTAATCAATTGCCAATCTAAAATAAATACAAACGATTATCTGTTAATGCATTATAACAATTTTACTGTTGAAAGTAAACATTATATAAGGTGTTTCTTCAAAATGAAATGTGAATTGGAAATTGTTCTAATGAATCAATAAATTGGAAGCAATTATAATAGGGCTTAGTAAAAGAGTTATAATATATCCCACTGTGGTTGGTCAGAAAAGATAAAAAAAATTCAGTATGTTAACGATTTCAAGAAAATTAAATACTCTCTATCATACATTTTGCTTTCTTTCCAAACTTTCCATTATCCACTTTTGTAATAAATAAAATCTTATTCACTAAAACAACCACCAGCAAAATATTTTCTTTTTCAGCAGAAAGGTCAAATAATTATTACCAAACTTTATTATGGTCCCTGTTTCCTTTCTCAGCAAACCGCAGAAAAGGGTAAAGCTTCATCCACTTATCGATCTAAAGGAGATTAAATTTATAAATTCTTTCGAATCTAATGGGCAAGTGACAATCATCAATAAAACCCGATGGAGAAGATAAAACAAAAATTGCACAGCTCTAGACCAATCACACTTTATCTCTAGAGAATCTAATTAATTGACTCAAGCCATTGGTCATCCAAGAGAACCACTAGTAACACAAAAGAGGAAAGGATAAAAGCATAAGAGAAAAAAAAAGTTTTGCTCCAGGCTTTTATTATTCCCACGGGAGCCCCTATAGCGAATGAACACTTCAGTGGAAAAGAACGAAAGCATAAACAAAACAGAAAAATACCGTTAAAATAAAAATCTTTCTATATACCCCTCGATACCCATTACACCACAACATGATGGTTGTATGTAAACAACGAAAAATAACAAAATGTATGTGTGTGGACCCACTGCAGTTCATTTATTTATCCAAATACTATTTTCTTAACCTTGTAATAACGAGTTATTGTGATCTCAGAGAAAAATAAAACAATATTAAACAGAGTCTTCAATTTGGAAGGCATTTTTGCAGGGGATGTTGGATCGTGAACATGTTTTAATGTTTCTCGTCTGTAAAGAATAAAAGATGTGAATCACTTTTTCTGTTCATGGAATTTTTTTACGGTAATATCATGGTTTAATGAGAAAATCGTTCTCCATTAATGTGGTTTTAATGTTTCAAAGATATAAGTTGAGTTGCCATAAAGAATATATTATTAATTTTAATTTAATGACTTTTCTTATATTCTCATTACAGAGATGATGTTAGGTAATTTTCATTTTTTTAGTTGATCGCAGAGTACTAAACTTCATTAAAGAATTCCACATGAAAAACTCTTTTTAATTTATGCTCAAACTTTGATCATCCTATACATAATGAAATGGAAATGCATTCAACTCGTATGTTGATTGTTGTCTTTACAGCTAATTGGAATTAATTTGGCTGAAGCAATCTCATAATAAGCGATTTGATTAGGAATACATTTAGATAAACTTTTATTAAAAGAATTTATTCTATTAAAATCATCAAGTGAGCTTAATCATTACTTATATGACATGAATCAAACAAAAATTGAATTATCTATCAGCTTTTCCTCGGCTTTGACTGAAAATTTAAAAGAAATGTAGTCATTGTCATTAGAAGCATTAAATAAAATTTTTTCTCAATGATAATTTTTATTTTATGAAGGAAAACTCAACAAAGGTAACACATTCATGCTCAAAAAAACTGAAAGAAAATTTATTCGTACCTTAAATAAATTGAAAACAAATATTATGAAAATTTACAATGTGAGCAGTATTCGTTACTGCTATAAGTTGAAAGAATCTAGAAGATTAAATCATCTTGACTAAACCGAAAAATTCGACACATAATCACTAGATTTATTTTTTAAATTAACTTCTGCGTGATATAATTAAACTGATTTATCATTTTTTTTTCGAAATTTCTCTATATGTGCTACCATTTTAATTCCTACACAATTTAAATGGCAGTTATATATATATATATATATATATATATATATATATATATATATATATAAATTTCATTATATTGGCCAATTACATATTTTAGCTTAATTTCTAATTTGCCTAATTTACTGTAGTCAAAATTGCTAATCAATACAGAATTATATATCATTCTTTGATAAGAAATCATAAATTGATAATAAAAGAATACTTCTAGACGTTGAAGAAGATAAAGGAGTTCTGCTTATGAAGAATTTATACAAAATATTAGCTAATACATTTTTGAAATATAGCAAATTATCTTTACATTTTAACATAAAAAGTACCAATCAAGGAATATATAAAAATCTAAATATGAAGTTTTAATTTGAGTATAACAGTTTAAAGACAGTTTTTACTTCGAAATGTGAATACAATTGATTGATTTCCTAAAAAAATTGCTCCTAAATATAACAATCATTGACACTCAGTAAATAAAGTTATGACATTCGCACTCCTACTTTTCCTGTAATTTCTTTATAAAATTTACTCATTAGCTGAAGAATAATTTCTTCGTCTGTTCAATTTATATGAAAAAAGTGTTAATGAAATTCGTGTATAAGTTTTGGAACACATTTTGATTTTGCATCTCGTTTCAATGTCGCATTATTTATTTGAAATTTGTATAATAATAAAATATTTAAGATTTGAACCTTTCATAAACATTTTGAATACGCAGGTTCATGTTTATAGTTTACGCTCACCTTCGAACAATAGAAAATTAATTTTATTAGTGAAATTTTAAAAAAAAATGAAAAAAAATGAAACATTTTAACCCAAACTAAATTTTAAATTGTCATTTCCCTAAATAATTCCCTATTACACGACAAGCTAAGAAATTACTTAACTATGAAGCAGAACTTATCATTGTGTCTTTATTAGTTAATGCTAACTAAAGAAGTTTTAATTAAATAATATCAACCTATCAATATTTAGATTTTTTTTACTCGTATAAAAGTTACCTGTCCAATTACTCACGACAATTTCACTTTACCCACAGAAATTAAAATTGCAATTTTCATCGGGATCGCACTTTTGTGGTTCTGTGCTACCTAATCCTTGGAATGTTACGTAATTACTTTTTACAAACTGTTCCACCCAGTTAAGGTCATTAGTAACTTCGGTATCTCAAAACTAACCAAGCGAATCGCATTATGCTACGGTTAAAAAGATAGAGCAGCTACATATTACATCGCTCTGTAATTAAAATCTAGGGTTCTTAAAAATTGCCCCCATGCAATTACAAGGCCTTCTTCTTGGAATGCAGCCAATTGCTGTAAACCACCCGAGAAAAACGGGAATTAACGAAATTAGATTAGTGCTGTTCTTAATCACTCTGACGCCTTCTTTTTATCCGCAAAGATTAAGTGACTACAACGGAAAAATTGTATTGGAGATCTTCAAGCGTTTATTGACGTCAGTTTCGTTGCCTAGCATTACAATGCTATTTAGTTTTTCGTTGCTAAGCATTGGCATTTACTTTCTTAACTTGTGTGGAAACTTTTTACTAGATTTCTAAGAACGTGTAGCAACACAGTTGGCTATGACTAGGCTTCAGAGATTTTATGCTGGTTGCATTTTACTCGTAATTATTAAAGAAAAAAATTCTTCCGAAATTTACGTTAGGTATTCAAATAAGAAAATGAATGAAATAGTTGTTTGATTTACGTTTCGTCTTGAAAGCTACATGGAATTTCTAATCATATTAACTTTCTAAATTGCTGCAAATCAAAAACTTCTACACCAAATATTTCTTCTACATTAAGTAGGAAAACGAAACTCAAAAAGTAGGTTTAGCATTTATCATCATCTTACAAATAAGAAATTTTTAGTGATAAAAGACGTTGAACTTAGGCCATCATAGCTCGCAGCCTACCAAGGAAATATAGAACCTTTCACTCCTAAAATAGATATTATACACATTGAAACAATTTTTTAATCTTTATTTAACATCAACTCGAACCCATAGTTCCGTTATTTTTTATGGTTATTTTTTAATTTGTACTAGTTTGCTACCTAATTGATTTCTTTAGTCATTTTAATACATCTGAAAATTTTTACAGACTTTTAATCACCATCAATATTTTTATAAATGTTAACAAAATTATAAGATGCCATAACAAAATACACATTTATATTGTCTTAGACATTCATTATACGATAAAGCTATTGCAAATCAATTTTTCTCACTTCACTTCGAAGACATCAAAGTAAACAGCTATGTATGAAAAATACACACTTCTGTTTTTTATTATATGCGCTCTCAAAAATGTTCACAAATTTCGTTATAAATTCTAGCATCCAACTACTTATAGTATAAAAACTTAAATTCATTAAACCCTTTATAATATCATATTAATCCCATAAACATATTTTGATAATCTGTGAAAATGCTTGTGTGCGGTAGAAGGATAATTATAAATTTAAATATTACAAAGTAAATACAGGTCCATTGCATATTTACTTTCCATAATGAAATTCTCGTACAAGTTTTCGACTTTTTATATATTAAATTTAATAAATTATTTCTATATAATTATGCCTTTAGAAAGCAATTAAGTCAGGGAGCTAACAAGTGGAATTAATGAGTTCAACAGAACAGATAATATCTTAATTAAAATCTTCTCACAATTTAACAAAACCAATAACAATATTTTTTTACAAGTGAGTCGTTTGATATATTACATAAAAAATAATTTTCAGTAAATATTTATATATATTTTTTTTTAATTTTCTAATTCATAATAAGGTATAATAGACATTATGACATCATAGAAAAACAAAATTCTAAATTCACTATCGAGTGGAATCAATAATATAGAATAAATATTTAAATATACTAATCGACTAATTGTTAGTTGAGTAATGAAAATATTAAATTGTTGCATTTTCATCTAGAATACACAATTGAACAGAACACATACCAGGCAATTTGTGAAAAATTGAATATAAAATTCCGTCTTTACAAAGAATTTATGAAGGAATTTCCTCTTCCTGTCATTATTCACAACATTTTATATTTTTGTTGATATCATTATTCCATGTAATAGACGTATATCTATATGCCTATAGAATGGAATAATATATTCGCTTATCTCTTTTCACCTATATATTCATTGTTTTTATTTCTTCTTATCTTTTTCCTGACACCTTTCCTAAAACATATATATAAATTCCGATATATTTCCTTAATTTATTTTCATATATATAGACAGACAAAGAAAATTATATACATTTACATACATCAGAGAAAATATTTCTATAAAATGAAATTTTGTATTTTTAAACGAAATTACAATACCCATTTCTTCACCAGTTGTTACATTATCTACAATATGCTATTATTTTTATAACCTTTTATTGCTGCTTCCATAGTATACTGACGTCTGTTCATTATTTAGTTTATTAATAAATCCGAGCAATTGAATCGGTAACATTTGCAATCATAATTTCAATTTCTTATCCGATAAAGTTATCAGCAAGTGTAATAAATAACAATAAAACAATCTACATTCTATTTTTCTGATATTGGCTTGAGAATATTACAGAAACATATAAATCAAGATATTATTTCAAATTAAATGTAAGAAAGACTTCAAAAGTAAAATAAACATTCTAAACTTTATACACACACACACACACACACACACATATATATATATATATATATATATATATATATATATATATATATCTTTTCCATAATGACTGTTAAACTAATGAATATATATTAATTTACCTGTGTTAAATGTGCGTATGTGCATACTTTATATCGTTTTCAATTATCTTTAATCTACCATCTTGTCCTGTAATAAATATTATATTTATTATAGAAAATTGATTCTATGAGCAGAATCTTTATCATGTACATTCCTCTCTCTACTCATCCATACTAGTGTCAATATTTGATTATACTTATCGATCTAGCCTGTAATATTTATGTTCCCTCCAAAACCTTTTTGCAGCATAGATATAAACAGCACTCTTCACTAAAACAAACGTTTTACTTTTCAAATATCTCCAGTCTAGATATCAGCCAATAACGTAACATGCGAAAATATTTCAAATTGCATTAGAGGAAAGATTTTAATAAAGGAAACCTTACAGTTCCCAGCGTGGTCGATAAATAGAATTCTCCTTTCCTCAGCCTTGCCTCTCCGCACAGTATTTATACTCCTCTTCTGTAGCAGGGCTCCGTTTAATTCAGCTCCAGAATTCTCGATTGGAGCGGGAGGAGGTTGAAAAAGGGCAGATAGAACTTTCACGCACCTTTGAGTAATGACGAAGATGGTTTTAAACGTTGAGGAAGAGAGCTTGAAAAATATTGACGGCGTGCAAAAGGGAATCAAAAATAAGGCTTTGATATATAACTGGCTGTCGTGCGATATCTTTGAGGGGTGTATAGGATATATTTTTATATTTATGTAGATTTCGTGAAAGTTCTTACCCACACTCTTCGGAATTGCCTTCGGGAATTGGCAAAGTTTGCAATAAGTAGGGCAGATGTGTGCTGTATTTACATAAATATTGTATATTGGGGGTGGATGTGGGGTCATCCAGATATTCCTTTAGGTATAAGCTGTCTTTTGAGATATGAGAACTGTATTCTACATGCAGACTGAAATGACAGGTACATGAACCACGCTATCCATAATTCTGCTGCTTATATTTATGGCTTCCTGTAAAAGGGAACTATTTCAATATAAATAAATATATATCATTTTCGATTTTCAAAAACTTTCTCTCTTGGCTTTTGGGGTTCTTTCATCTATTTTCTCCTGAAAGTAATCTAATGCATATATTTACAATTTCAAAAAAAAGAAAAAGTGCATATATTTACAATTAAAAAATCGAAAAGAAAAATTACAGAAAAAATGCAGATATTTACAATTACAGAAAAGGGAAATGCCCAAGAAAAAGACATAACACAGGATACATGCTTGTGAAATGTTAGTTGGAAAAGATAAAAAATAGCAATTTAATGAATATAATATTTATTGCTATTCAAATACAATTTTCCTTGTACCAAAAATTAGTAAATAATTTTTTTTTTACAAATTAAATTTAATTTTTCTGTATGCTTACCAAACAGTAAAATTGTTGACAAATGAATTGCATAAGAAAAAAATGTAATTGACGTTAAAAACTTGCCTTATAAACCAGAGAACCTGGAATTTTTTTCCATTGAATTTATGAAAAAAAAAATGAAACACAGGAATATTTAAAATAGTCATTTCGAATAATACGCATAATTCCTTATAAAAATAAAGAGTTCTTAATATATATAGAAAGCTTTTTATTTTACTTAAATGTACAATGCATTCTTTCTTTTTAAACTTCTTAATAACTTAATCCATTTGAATAATTTTTGAAGTATTGTCAGAGCAATCCGAATAAACTAAAATTATGTTCAGTTTATTCGTAATGAAATCGAAATCAATTTTCTTCTAAATGACATTTTCAAAATCTGGTATACATCAGACTAAAAATTAACTGGTTACTGACAACGACTTAACTGTAAATGATCATTTAAATTATATTCCAAATCACTAATGTTTTCATCTTCATTTCAAACAGAACGCAGTATTTCTTTTTATGACTATTTGCTCAATTTTTTTCATTATTTTTTATGAACAAATTTGTTTTGAATGAATCAAAATTTCAACTTTATTTTCCCTAAGTTAAATACAAAAACACTGAAATAAAGGTGTCAATTAATGAAGCTGCTATTTTTTGCTAAATTCACATAAGCATCGGGAGTAATTGGCTTTCAACTGTTGACTTTTCGAGAGGAAGAACTTTCAGATCTACCTCTCAAGATCATCGGTTAGCAAATAAAACAATTTTGTTCAAAATTACATAATAAAATGGAACTCTAAAACGCTTATTTAACTATTACTATTTAGATCTGAAGATCTTTTTTAGGATTCAAATTTTTCCTTAGTAACATATAGTACAGCATGAATTTTTATTTTAGCATCGATACTGTTTATTCAAAATCTATAAAAACTTTACAAGTTTCAAATCAATGTATTTTGTAAGCATGTAAAACTTTATATGCATATCAAAATATTGTAGCAATGTATAAGGGAAATTTATATCCCAGAATATATTTTGTATTTATCCATTCTTTTTTTACATGTATAATAGAGATTTTAAGTTTAAAAGTAAAAGAAAGAGGATAATACATTCCCTTAATATCATTCTAAATACTCTGGGAATGATATAGAAAGCATTTGAAACTAAAAAAAAATGTATTTTCCATTTCTTTAGACACTTCATTTAATAGAAAAGATATTCAAATGCAGATTTACGCATGCATAAGATGCAATTTAAATATATTATGGCATTAAAATTTATATATATATTTAAAAAAAATTCAAGCTTTTAAAATACTGACATACTTTTAAATCCATATTTTATAGCTTGTCTGTTTACTCTTGTCCTGATAAATAACAAACCTTTGGAAAATATATTTACCGCTTATCTTTTCTTCTGAATAAGTGACTTATTCGTGAGCTATCAACGAAACTGCTATCCATTTGCATTTAATATTCACGTTTGAAAGGTTTGCAAATATGAATGTCTGGATAATATTATTTGAATTCAATTACATACAGAATTGAAACTGGCACCACATCGTGAATAAAATTAATATATTAAAAAATATCAGAATATAAATACAAATTTTATACTCTGGTTTGTTTTTCAATATATATATTAATATGTCCTTACTATTAAAATATTTTCTACAGTTTGCTTGTGTTTGCATAACAATTCGCTGCACTATTGTGTCTCACGCAATGCCACATCCGAGAGAAATATAGGAGCGGGAAAATGCAGCTATCATAAGGAAATTAAATCGGATTAAAATTCTTTCAGTGAATGAAACTCAACAATACTTATGAATAATATTCAATTAATAACTTCTTGATCCTTTCTTAAGCAAAAGAATAAATCTTATTAAATAAAACTATGAACATAGCTCTATCCATTACAATGTTGACATTTTACCATCGGCACTTCAAAAGTGCGCACTAATTGCTACCGAGACCGGGGCTACCGAAGAAAAGATCGAATAAGTAATTAAAGCATTGTGCTTAGAGGTGAATTGTCCGAAGGATTTTCTATCTCCACTAATTGGAAATTGGAAAATCGATACTTTCCATCAGCCAATTGCTAAAAAGACTTGTTTTGTTTAGTTCAAACTTTTCAGGCACGTAGCGTAAAAGGGTTTTCATAAGGTTTAACGTATTCTGAAAGGAAAAATGTATCTCCTCCGCAAACTCTGATAAGAAGTTTTTATCCGCCCCACATTGTTTCGTTGCTTTTCACGTACTTTTTCAGAAAAAAAAATGCTTTTTTCGCCATGAACAAGTTTTTCATTTATTATTAATTATTAAGCTAAACTATTGAAGAATCATTACCATTCGGTGCCCACCAAAGTGGTTAAAGAATCATGATTTCTTCAATATAATCGTCTAAAAATCCATCAATAGCATTGCATTCCTTATGTGAAAAAAATTACAACGACAAGAATCAAATTTGACGCACAGTTTGTGCATTTAATGTATTGTTACTATGCGAACATTAAAATTATCAGACGTTATTAGTATAAAGATTGTTATTAGTATAAAGACTTTTTATCTACATAACCAAAATGTAGCCCTATATAAGCATACTGAGCACTAAAAAACTAAGTGGTTATGAAAATTAAAAGGGAAATTGTTATGTACATCTTCGAGTACATAACTTCATACATCTTATGTACATCCTCTAAAATACGAGCTTAACGCATTATCTGATATACGAGCCTCAAAATGAGCGACTCATTGGCCCACCACTCATACAGAATTCAAAAGCAGTTTGTTCTGGTTGAAGTGTGACACTGGATTGAGTCGTCCAATAATCTTCAAGATGTAGTAGATGAGAGAAAATCTGGCTATCTTGCACTCTTAGGAAACATTTCGTATTCTATAGAAACTTTTGGATGGTAGAAACTTTATGGTTATGAATGATATCTTGTTGAAAAATGTTTCTTTGGTAAACCGGAAGGCAGTAAAATCGTGTCAATCAACAGTTATACGGTCAAATTAGCTGTTGAAGTACATAGAGTAATGGCGAGATTTTTTTTTTCTTTCATAGGAAATTACTTCCAATACCATAACACCTGATGTAAATCCATTTGGCCCATAGCATGTCTCTACATCTCGAAAGCATTTTGTTCAAACAGTTCATTTGACCTTTTCTGGTGCCAACTGAAATTTGAATATTTTTATCAGATACACTGCGATTTTTCCTCCGGAAATGGCTTGTGGTCGGACAGAGAGTGGTCTTCTTGAGATAATGCCTTCTCATTGAGATAATGCCTTCTCCTGTTGCCAACAATCATGCTAAGTTAATAGATCATTTCCAAGTTTTCTGCAATAAAATAAAAAAAAAACATACATCAGCTCTTAGTTCTATTTTCGCCCTCCTTCAAATTCAGTATACAGCTGATACTGACCTCTTCGGCTCTTAAAGGTAATTTTGATTGAAATCTAGTTCTCTATTCTTGATTTAAATCTAGATTAAATTTAGCTAGCTGAATCAAGCTAACTCTGCAGGAGATACGTTTAAATCTAGTTCATACCTAGTTTTTATATTGATGAATAGAATTATGAAACTTTCAATGTGTACTTAAAGCAAACATGAACTGAAATTTCGTAATGATGCTAGTAAACACACTGTTATTTTTATAGTGCAAATTTTAAACCAATTAATAATTATAATTGTGTCTAGTGCAAATTTTAAATATTTCAGATGCGCAAACGTGCCTGCAAATTTATTTTATCTAGTATATTTTCATTATCTTATATTTCTTGGCATTTGGATTTTCATTTCGGCCAGTGCGTATATCTGATAGTTAAGAAATTAAATTTTATTTGAAGTTTAAAAAATTGCTTTCAAAAATGTTGCCTCTGCTTGAGATTGTTCTTTCATTTTTTTAATAATTTCATTACATAATTTTAAATTAATATTTATGGTAAGAATAACTTTGAAATAATAAAGATAAATAAATACGAGAATAATAATTATTATTATCATTTTTGAGTAACAGTAATTTATTTCATCATTTTTTTCATTCACTTTTATATTAAATTCATTATTTAAAACGCATTGAATGTTTAATCACAAAGGAACAAGCAAATAAAGTATGCTGATCTCAGCGAAGCTAATGTGAGAGTGAAACATTAAAAAAAGACATTTCAAACTCTATTTTGTAATTTGAGAGTTGAAAAATGAAAACTAATGGTTTCAAATATGATTTTGAGTAAAGCATTTCTTCGATTAGAATGCTACAATTATTTAAATCAGTATTAATAAAGCATTAAATCTATATTTAATAAATTCAAAATGAATGTAACTTCATTAATATATAAAAAATAAAATCACTAAACAACCTTATAATTTTTGTTTGACTCTAGCATATTCTGACAAATCGCTATTTTATTTAATTTATTTTTAAATATCTTATCCATTGCATGGCACTTTCTTTATTAGAGAAACTCGGCATTCTTTAAGTTACCTGCGTGAACCTTCGTAATATGTGTTTATTAACCGAACATTCCTGAGCAAAAATAACCTGAAAAGTTCCAAAGGCCATCCAAATTGTTCGATAGAACTGTTTTATAGCACCGCGAGGATAATACCCTGAGTTTGAGGTCTCACAATAGCATCACTATCACGTAGCTCGGCAGTGAAATTGCTTCTGTAATGGCCGAAAATAGAGATAAACACATAGCTTCAAGCGAAAATTTGCTCTCTGTTCACGAATTTCTAAAATAAAATGGTATAGGCTTCTATAGCTGTTATTAAGTGCCTTAGTTTATATTTTATTAACTAAGCTCTGAATTATTAGACACAAAAATTATGTTTAATGGAGCTGCAATAATATATTGCTATTGTAATACTCTGTTAATGTTGTGAAAAAGTTTTAAGTTTCGCATAAATTAAAAAAACATATTTAAAAATATAGAATTAATATTATGCAGTTTTGAGAACATCTTTCCAACATTTAATTTATCTTAATAACGTATATGGAAAATGTTTAAAGAATTATGCTTATTAACATGAATAATAAAATCTTTCAAAGTATTCATCTAATTTCGTGTCTGCACTTCAAATAATATTCTGTATCAGTGCTGTAAATATATTAAACTTTTTTTTTTATATTTTTATAATAAGAATGTTTTATGATAGAGAAATAACCGGATGTAATAAATACATATACCACCGTAAAAATATTGAAAATGAAAAAAAAAATGAGAAAGAAAAAGATGAAATTATGGAAAGTATCCACTGAGATATCGTGCATTATTATATTTAATCCAAGGTGCATTTCTTGCGCAAATATACAGCGATTAAACATAAAATTATTTTTATCGCAAAATTTCTACTCAAAATATGTCTTTGTATTTATTAGCAAACCACTAAATACTATTTATTATTTATGTCAGATATATTTCGAAGATGAATTGAAATTCTCTAAAGGATGAAATTTTATTTTGTTTTCAATTTAATGAAACCATTTTTTTATTGAAAAAAAAATTACTAGGAAAACTAACTAAATTTAAATATATATAAAACATAATGAAAAATATTTTAATGGCATATTATACAAGTCTATACATGCTTTAATTTTTTAAGATTACAATCATGATATAAATGACAGATAAGAAGAAAAAACATTTATTTGCGAATTTTTATTAATTATTTAATGAATAGAAGGCTTTTTTTATTTCATATGGGGGATGAAGGAATTCACATATTACTGTCCATCTGAATTTGAATTTTTTTTTAATATTAGCGTGTTTGTAATAGCAATAATAATAATAATAATAACAATAATAATAATAATAATAATTCGCGATTTTGAATAAGAACAAAATTGATTTAAATATATTCCTTAATTTTTATGAAACATCTTTTTTTATGATATACAGTATGACTCATGCAGATAATGCTTATCATGCATCCAGATATCTTATTACTATTTTTATTGCATTTTAATTATACCACTTATGAACTAAAATGTAATAAAGTTATCAATTTGTTCACTCTTCGGTATCGATTTACTTTATTCGTAGAAATTCCTATGGGTATTCTTACCGACAAATATAAAAATAAGACAGAAAAAATTTAAGCATTTTATTCTTTTCGAGAATATATTATGATTTATTATTCTATGTACTTTAAATTCAGATGATTCCTCAAATAATTTATAAATTTTATGAAATATTACATTCTAGAGACATTTAATTGAGCAGAAATAGATATTGTTATAAAAGTGTTGTTATTTTATTTTCATTGGCTTTACATATTTGTTTACTTGAATTTGGTTTATAGAATTAAAACCAACCTATTTTTTAAAAATATGGTTTGGGAATAAGTGTTTTGAAAATGAAGATATTGGTTTTGACTTCACGCAAAATAATATGATCAGATTTTATTACTTCGGAAACAAAACGATATAAAATATGTCAACTAAATACAATTTTAGTGCTAAACAATAATTGACGTTTATGGAGCTTTTTTTATTCCATTCATATTTATTTTTATATAATCAACCTTAGAAATTGCGATTATGCACAAATTAAATTATTACAATTTAGCATATATTTACTTGGACACAAAATTTATTCTTCCCATATTTATTTCATTGCTTATGTATTTTAAAATTTTCTTTCAATATTGAAAAAATATTTATTTTGAAGTTAAATCATATATAAATATGGGTAAATGTTCTCTCAGAAAGATGAATTCTTATTTCAAAGATAGATAACATTTATGATAATTTGCCTCAAAATGTTTCATTATTAAATATGTATAATAAATGAATATTAATAAATTTATTGATGTGAACGTCTAGAAGGTTTGTTATCCTGCAAATAAGAGTCCAAATATGAGTTTCATAGATAAATTAACGAAAGTTGTTGTAGAAAGTCTCATGAAATTGTCAGAGTGTTTAAGAAATAAAAATATATCATTATTTGTAGCACACATTTTAGATGAAAATATATTTAGACATTAAAAGTTCTTTTTTTCTTGCAGAGAATTTTTTTTAATCAGATAATTCACGATCGCTAAATCAGAACTAATCTAATAACTAACTAATATTATAATCTATTAACAGAAAAATATGCAATTTCAACTTCAAAATAAAAATAATGTTGAAAGAAGAATGCAAAAATTTCCAGCTGAAATAAGTATTATTTCATATTTTCATATAATATATAGTATTATTTCATAAATATTATGAAATAAAATTAACATAGCCCTGATTAATAACATTTTTTTACAATCCAGCATAAAAGATGTTTGCAGTTAAAATGTTTGTTAAAATACATCATTAGAAAAGTTTGAGACCCAAGATGATAATTTTATTGTGTGTACTTGAGGCCTACTTTTGATGTAAAAATTAAATTAAAAAAAATATTAAAATTATTTTTATCGCTGCAATACTACTTTTAAATAAAATAAAAATATTTTATCTCTTAGTTTCTTCTGAAGTCAGACCAAATAGAGCGCGTTTAAAAACCATCGAGGGCTAATTTTTCTGTAAGTTTTGATAACTCTTTAAAAAGTAATACAAATTTTATTTGAATTTCTTGACCATCAAAACTAAATTAATTAAATATAATGATATAAAAATATACAATATATTTTATTTCATATGAATGATAACGTTAAATATAAAATAAATTTTCTATATGGAGAAATAATGATCTTGTGTATCTTGAATTATATTTTTACGAAACACAACCACCCTGCCGAACAGAACGGCAAGTTTCATCATTCTCAGTGTCTTTCAATAGTAGTTCATGTGTCTGCATTCTGAGAAAGGGAAAACAGTGCCATCTGGTGACATAACGAATAGTTACCTCCATAGTAGTTTTTAATTGATGAAAAATAATTTGTTACGCAAATCGTAACAACACCTTCACAAAATTGTTCCTAAAGCTTCATAATATTATGAGCAACGTTTTATAAATACAGTAAATAGTTTAGCTTTCTATATCGTATGAAGCATTTATGCATTTCTTTTTCAATACAAATAAACGTTTATAATGTTGCATGAGGAATTCGCAGCTCTTTTATGAGCATTTTCTTAAACATATGCATTGATTTTTTTTTCAAATGTAATCATTCAAATTTACGCATAAGATTACATTTTGAAATTTTCACGAGATATTGAATTCAATTTTTCTCAGATTCTCAGTATTCAACTCTGAAATATTACCAATATAAATTGCTGCGTTTTAATTGTTTTGTGAAACATTTACAATCAATCGTAACAGAGTCGTGGCCGAAGACAGAGAAGATATTTAGAATTTTTAAATTCGTTTTATTCTTCCCGGGATGGAATAAAATAATTAATGATTTATGTACAAGCAGAAGCGACGAGCACATCAGAACAACACAAGAGCAAAAACGAGGAAAAGCTCAAAAAGGGTAGAAATTATTTTCCCCACTGTTTATATACTATGAGATTATGAAAGGGATTTCTTTACACGAGTCAATTTTGGTATGGAAACTATAGGTATCTTTTAAAAGAATGTCCTAGCTCGACAATTTTTTATCCCTTCATTCTGAGATGGCAACTTGTCCATGTTAGCAATTTTACAGAGCTTCCGTTGCCTTAATTAAATAACAAATGGTGGGAATGGATCGGGAATTAAATGAACATTTTAGAATTAAGTTAATAAGGGCTAAATTAAGCTGAAAATAAGGAATTTATTAAATAAGATTTTAATAATTTTTTCGTAGAAACATTTTGAATATTATGATTTCGATTATATATATTTTGTAAATGTTGATTAGAATTATGTTGTCAATGTTACTTATTTTATGCACATTACGAAAAGACCCCTTTTCATAAAATTTACTGCGAAGATAATGAATGCAACTGCCATTTGTACATTCAATAATCTTTTTTTTTTCATATGTATAACAAATTTTCAATGATATTTTTATTTTCTTATTTTGCTCATTTTATTCTGTACTGAAGATCTGTAAAATTCTTAATTGAGAGTTATTATAAAAAATAAAATCTTGGTTTATACCACTTTAACATTTGAAAATAAATTTTTTTATTGAAGGTTTTCTATCTTTAACTGCAAATTTTATGATTAAAAACAATGTAAAGGTTTTACAGTTATTTAGAAAGAATAATTCCATTACATGTATTATTCTTCACTAAAGTAACTCAAACACATTGGCCTCAAGATCTGCCTTGGCATTTATTTACAGTAACACACAAAAAAATGGGTTAAACTCCTAAAGTGAAGCAAGAATCCATAAATCTTCAGCGATCGACAAGTAAGTTCTGTTATACCTCCCCAGAGAAACTGTATTCTATGTCGATGCATCTATAAAACCCTATCATCAGACTTCGGTATAAATAAATAAACGTCTGCAGATACACATTCTCTTCATCTTCTGTTTTCTTTTTTTTTACCCAACTCCACTCCCTCACCATATTTAGTAGCGTCGTATTCCTTGGGGAAATAACTTGAGCACCTCAGCATCACTGGAAGATCGAGCCGTTCTTGAAGCGAAAAGAAAAAGATCCAAAAGATGTCCGGAGCCACTTGCAGCTGCTACAGGACGCCCTGGTGATGAATGGGGAGGATGAACCGATATTGACAGTAGTCCCAGTGTGCATGTACAGAGATCCACACACACCCTCCTCGCACCCTGTGCGCATGTCAGGAAGAGAAAATTATATATTTGCCACCTGCTGAATGATGTCTCATTCTTCCACATTTTCTTTATTATATTCTACTCTCCCGGCGGGATGGCTCAATCTGACTAAGATAAATGAAGGGAGACATCGTTTTTTAATACCGTTCCTTATTGCTTACATAAAGTCTCCCCATCACGTAGGGTACAGTAGAATAGATGCAGAGAGGAATTTTAAATGAGCTAACTTAAATCGACTTTTATCAAAGTACACTTTTGATATAAAATTTACATTTGATATTAAGGCCTGTATCCTTGATACCTTGGCATGCTTTTGATTAGAAGTTCGTTTTTCATTTGAAGGAATCAGATACTTCAGAATTTGGAAAATATTTATCGATCATGCATATTATGTCTTACAAATTTTTGAATTTAGAATGCTTCTATAGTAGTATCCATTATTTATCTTCTTTTTAATGATTATATAAACACCCATCAACAAGATATATTGGTCTACCAATAGGTAGACAAGGGAAATTAATTGGAATATAAAATTAAAATATTTTCAATGCTATTTTTTTCTTCCTAATGCCTACTCTAGTCAAATCATAAAATTATCGATAAAATAAGTTTTCATCGATTAAAAAACTCTGAATACAAAGAAGAAATTAATGTTAATAATACATTGATCAAAATTCCATGATTACAAATTCAAGCTATTTACATTTATTTAAGTAAATTTAATTCAAAATTAGAATCTCTATATTTTCCGAGGTCGCATATTAAAAAAAAAGAGTTGATAAAATTAATATTCCTTTATGCAGGCTCATGATCGTCGCAAATAAAATCTTTCTGAAATCATTACGATGAACTTAGATTACAGCGAATTTAATAGAGCAAAACTTAAGTGTAAAATTCTCTTAAGAATTCTCAGAAGTGTTTATTCAAGTTTAAAAACTTTTCGCACATCGTCATACATGAAACTGAAAAAAAAGCTCGAAATACTTTATTAAATCAACACTTCTTATGCACGCATTTAAGATCAAAACATTTTAAACAAAAGGCTCGCTTCAAGCCAGAATTTTAAATTACCTTTTTGAAGCAAAAATCACGTTAACACTTCGTAGAGTTTAAAAAGAAAGCTGTACTTTCACTGAAAAGAGTGAATTTTTCCGACGTAACTCTCAGCGAAAAGACAGGAATGGGCTTTCTTGACAGTAATCTTAATTAGATGTAAGCTTATGGATAGTGAGCTTTATTATGCTGAATCCTAGATTATGCTCACGGAAAGGTATTCTTTAAAATATGTAAATATTTCGGTGTAATCCACAATGCAGAAAGGGAAAAAAAAGCATTTTTAAAGGAATTATTTCAAAGCAATATTCTCTTCGCAATTTTCGTAGATTTGTTTCATTTCTTGAGTTTTGAAATGAATGAATTGAAAGTTCCTATAAGCATACGGAAAGAATTGTTGAACTCGTCTTTCATATTTCCTCCTAATTCTTTGGTGAAAATAAATTTTCGTTCGGTAAAACAAAAAAATTATCATGATGAATAGAATTAAGATTAGAAAATATCAACATTCAAAGCCAAGAATTATTAGAAAATACTGCTGATGTCGTGTCTGATTACTACGGAAAATGGGTGCAGTAACTTATGAGGATAAAGGTCCCTGAGCAGAAGTCTGACTTTCAGCTCGCATGAATATTATACACACACATTCGCTTGCACAACCACTTTTTGCAAGGGGGGGGGACTTTCGCACATTCATATACCTCACAGATACAGCACAGATGAAGAACAATCATGCCCGAACCGGGACACCTAGATCACTCGTAAAAGGTGCTACCCATAGGCCAGAACACCAGCCGTTATTAAAAAATAAATAAACTTAATATTTGAGAGAAAATGAATAGCTATTTGCACAAGGTAATGCAAAAAAAAATTATTTTATGATAATTTCACTTACATTGAATTCATGCTTGACTTGACACTGATTATATAGTTATAAATGCCTAGTTTTAAAGTTCAACCAGAAAAATTTCAGAATATAAAGTGGTTACGTAACTGTAAGGGATTAAATTTTCTAAGAATTCTGCATATTTCTAACAAAAAATGAATGAGTCATTGAATCATAATGTTTTCGTTTGTTATGCAGGGATTTTTTAATATGTTCCTATTTCAATTCACCACCAGTTTGTAATTCCTAACATAGATGAACTTTAATTCAGATATCAGGGAACTCTTGATTTTCTTTAGATAACTTAAACTCTCTAGGATTTGGGTAATTAAAGATGAGATATTATGAGATGGTTTCCCACGTGTTTCATCTTACATATTAGAGTCCCAAATCTTAAAATTAATGCTGCTAAACAATTTAACGGTATATTTTTCTGTTATTTTTTTTTCTGTCGAAAACTGATCAAAGCATCATTTCAACAGTCCAGGAACACTATACTATGTTATTAGAAAAATAAACATAAATATTATGTGAATATTTTATAAAATTTCGTGTATTTAATTCATATGGCTGATATTATATTGGTTTTAAAAATGTTTCCGAGCTTACACTAAAAATAAAAAGATAGAAATCAAAGTTTTGGAAAAACTGAAAAAATAAACACACACACACACAAAAAAAAATGCGTCAGTACTGAACTGTTCCGTCTGAATTCTATTTCAGTAAATTTTATAAATGACTGAATGCATGTAATTCGCGCTTTTTATATGCAAAATGTTTATGATTACATAAGTATTTTCAGTTTTAAAAATGGATATATATCCTGGGGAGAGTTCCAAAATCATTTGTTTTAATTTTCTTGTATATATGTACGGATGATTAATTATTATTTTTCTTTTTAAACGAATAATACTCTTTTAATTATTAGAATTTTATAAGATTTTAGAACGCATTTTTAGGAAATTTACTAACGGGTCAATTCATCATAAAATCAAACTAAGATTTTTTTATACTATAAACAGTTAAAAATAAAAGTTCTATTCCATTGATTTTTCTCACAAAACTGAAATATATATTTTATTGACTAGAAAATTTTATAATTCTCACTTTTAGTCTGAAATATAACTGTGAGTATAGTATTTAGACAAAATGTTTAAAAACAGCTATTTTATATGTTTCTATTACAAAATGTTTTACCAAAAACGTCCATTTCATACAAATTAAGAGATACATTTCCATGACATATGTGAATATTACTGCTTTTTATATGTGACATAAATTAATGTTTTTATTTTTAAAGTTTTATGAATTTGTATTTTGTATGAAAATTATCTCCCAGTTTTTCAATAAAAAGTGGAAAAACCTAAAAAAAAAAAAAAACCTTGAAAATGAAAAAGGATATTTATTTTTACATTTAATAACGAAATGTAAGGAAACTAATTCACATCGAATGTAATTATAGAGATTGGCTTAGATCCTTTTCATATACAGACTTATTGTATCACTGCTTTTTTTGCAATAAATGTAGGAAGAAATCCACAGTGTTTCGAAATTTTGATAAAATTAAATAGCTGCGCTTGATAATAAAAGATGTGTCAAATTGCAGATTTACCTTAAAAAAAATGGAGATCATCCTTAAGTCATCTAACATTGGATCTCAATTTCTCAAAACCATATTTATATGGAAGACAAATAAAGGGTTTAAAACTACTTTCGAAAAATATCATTCGTGCCATTATTTTTTATGCTTAGAAGATGCCGCATTTACGTTAAGTGAGATTTTGTTATGGATGTGGGATTAGAAACTTATATTCAGCTGAAGCAGCTCCAATTTAGAATCTAGGAACATTAACATAGTGTGCTTGATCGTCAAAGCAATAAACCTTTCAGAAAAAAAGTGTCAGTGGATAATAACAAATAAATACTAGTTCATTGTTAAGGCTATCTCCTATTTTTATTGAATTAATTGTTGTTTTAGTAGAAATAATTGATACAATGGAAGCACAAATGTTCATTGCAGTTTTCAAGAATGACTTATGTCTACATTCCTGAGGGTCTCATTCTGTCCGACACTCGAGACACTCTCTGGAGAGGCATTACACTCTGTCAGAAACACCTCATCACCCTTAGAGATGAGATTAATCTCGAGTGGACACTAAAAGCTATTTGAGCTAATAGTAACGCGATTCTAGCTTGTAGATACACCCTTATTCGTCACATTCCATCCACGATTGAATCTTATCTCTTTTTAGTCTGTTTGAAACTGACTTCCTTTGAATATATTCATGAAGACTGTCTAAAGAATGAGAATGTATTACTTTTGAAGACTTCCACACAGTGTTGTTGAGGTGGACACTTTCAGCTGCCTTATTTCTAAAAAAATTACAACATTCTGTCTTGATACTGCCTTCAAAGAACCGGGCCTTCCTAGAATAGGCAATGAAAGTTTACACAAGAGTTATAACACATTAAAAAAGTGTGCGTTAAAACAGTAAATGCTGCTTATGTTTTCCCGTATACATTTCCTATCTATACCCTATAAATATTTCATTTTCACTTCTATGGACCGAATAGTGAAATGTCTCATATCTAATTTAACGTATTACATCGTCAGTTATAAAAAATCATGTTGCTACGATTATTCTCCACTTCAAATAAAAATGCGAAATATGACCATTGTGGCGCACTACCCTTTAAATTTTAAACTCACCGAAATAAATTTGTAGATGACATATTAAGGTCTATAGAAGTACACAGGCTAAATTTCGTGAAGATTGTAATTAATGTTTTGATTTTGAGGGTGTTTTTTCACCTGGTACACTGCGCCGCTAGAGTTCTGGAAAGTGAGCATTGCAGTGAAGTGCGAAAATAAGTAAAATCTCTAGTGTTTGATTAAAAAAAGCTCTACATTATACTTTTGTAGCAGATTAGTATGATCCAAGGTGCACCACGAGGAAACAGGCTCAGATACGCTATTGAAGAGCAATTTCTGAAATATTTTTGGTGATCAGGAAAAATTTAATTAATCTCTTTGTGCCATTTTTAATCCAATTATTTTATAAAAAAATCTATAGTTATATTTAAAATAAAAAATAAGCTATCATATATATATATATATATATATATATATATATATATATATATATATATATATATATATATTGTTCCAAAATTTTTCTTCTACAACAAATGTCGCAAATTAATCGTAATGACGCAGCACATTTAATTGCTATAGTTCAGCAGCTCTCTTGCTGTCTAATCCTCCAGTTTCTCTACTTGTCAGCGACTCCGACTCTCACACACCACTTCTGCTGACGATCCACATAACTTCCGCCGATACACCAACTTCTTCGTCGCTTCAGAGTTCCCGTCTTTTATAGTTCCGGGAGGCGGGGCTAGAATATTCAGACCAATCAGAGCGTACCTGGCTGTATCTCGGGTCTTAGTGGATGGATCGTGAAAGTTCTCGAACATTCCAGTAGTATCCATTTAGTCGCCAAACTAGCCAAATTCGTCGCCAAGTCGCCAAATGGGCGCCAAGCTCACAGGTCATTGACGCACAGGACAGATCTTACAAAGGGTCTTTCTTACGGTGATACTAGCCGTGATGGGAAGCAAATTACAAGTTTGTAACAATATATATATATATATATATATATATATATATATATATATATATATATATATATATATATATATATATATATATATATATATATATATATATATATATATATATATATATATATATATATATATATATATATATATATATATATATATATATATATATATATATATATATATATATATATATATATATATATATATATATATATATATATATATATATATCATCTCTAAATCTCTAAGCTACTCTTCCTTTCAGGTAATTTTTCAAAGGAATAAAAAAATTAATTTTGTCTTTTTTTTTAAACCTGCGTGAGTATTACTTTCATAAATCAATTAGTGTACTTATTTTTGATAATGTCTTAAATTCTACGTAATGCATATAGAGATTTATAATTAAATTGCCTTCTATTATCAACATACCATTCATTTCCAAATAAATTATGTATTAAATAAAATGCTTCAAGATACAAATTATCAAAATTATTTTTAATGCAATTATATTTTCCAGTGTAAAATTATTTGGATGGCTAGAAATTAAAGTTGCAAAACCATTTTTCATTTCTAAAGGAAGTAAAAATCATTAACGGGAACAGTGTAGCACACTTCATAGAAATATCTTCCAAACTTCATATAATTGCTAATGATATCCAAAATCATCAAAGATCGCAACGATATACAAACGATAACATTTTTTTCTTTCATTGATTGACATTTTTCAGGCCTGATGTAATAATCACAACGATCCTTGAAAAAATTATATTCATCTTCAAGTGAAGTGATGAATGACTTATCTGTGTAGGAAAGTTCTCGTAATTTCTCATTCCTTATTTTTCTTCGTTTTCGAACGCTGGTGATGGGTTGAAATGGAATATCGATGATTAATCACTTCGAAAATTCGCGGTAATTACCAGCTTCGGAAGACAGCTGCTTCTATTCCGGTTTTAAAATTGCCATTAATTTTCGTCTCTAAGAAAACAAAGTCCAGGTTAAAAATAATTTCTGGACCATGCCGAGTTTTAAAATTCATCGATGGATAAAAGCATCGTTAAGGGCTCCCAGCCCGCAGTTCCGTACTGATAAACATTTCCGGATTGGGATGGACGAGATATTGCATTTTTTTGATTAATAGTTCTTATACAAATTCTGTGTTCCAAACATCAATCAAAACTCTTGATAAAACGTTTTATAAGCCGTTATCAAACAAATCATTAACAAAAATGAATTTTTCTCGATAAGAATCATTAGATCTGAAATACTAAAATTTATATAATTTAGTTAAACGATGTATACAATTTGTTCAATAATTTTGGTTTAAATTCTCATGCACATTGGATTACCAAATTCATTCATTCAAACAAACTCAATCATTAATATAAATAATTCATCGTCATAAACAATGATGTCTATTCAGGTTAACAGAAATATTGTTAATTATGCCACATTAGTTTTACTTCTAATGACATGGCTTCTTGCAGAAGAAAAAATGGCGGGATGCCAAAACTCAGTAGATATATCAATAGATTATATGCGCATTATGCCTCATATGTGGCCCATATGACTGTAAATATCTCACAACTGAATCGATTATACTCTCAAAAAATTCTGCTAAAGATAAACCTTTTGTTTGTGAATTTTAATTTCCACTTTATGCTTTCTTTAGTTTATTTTTCACAGAACATTTTTGAATTTCTATTGTAATAAAAACTACTATTCAATGGCACGTTACTAATGTTAAATGTAACAAAAAATGTCAAAAGGAACCTCATTTAAAGATATTGCTGATTGCAGTATATCTGATTTTAGAATTAAAAAAAAATCAAAATCAGACAAAATGTCTATCTTTAAATTAAGAAAACTATTATATGAATGTAGAAAATTTTTGGAAAAAATGAAATGTAGAAGTTTATGAATGTAAAAATGTGGCAAATAAATATTGAAAAAAGTTAGTATTTTATGGACAGTTTTCAAAGAAAGTTAATGAAATTTGCCATGAGTCCTTGTTATTCCAAGAAAAAGGATGAATTGGTTTATTAATTCTTAAGAATAACTAAAAATTAATTATTTTTCAATATTTCCAGTAGATGTATTAAAAATCAGCGAACAAGATTGTACATCCTTATTTCTGAGACAAAACAGCAAAAATATTCCGAATATTTTCTACTCTTTATTTTATCCACAACATTTATAAGTGAGAGCGGATTGTTAGGGATTGAACAATATATTGCTATTCTCATTTGAAATTGAAAATCTGCTAGTTCTATATGAATTTGCATAGTATGATTTCTATGAATAGAAGCCCAAATATTCAGTTAATTTTGTCTATCTTCATTAAAAATGACTTGCTGAGAATTCGATAATTTGCTGCATCAGGAAATTTTGCTTCTGCTGAAATATGGTCTTTTTATTATAATTTTACGTTTTTTTTATTACTACGTGTCTTTATAAGAGATCATTATATCTGTATTTAACAAAATATTTTGATTTATGCATTGGTTTTTACATAGCTATTAGTCAATTCATTTACTTTTTAATCAACCAATTCATATTTAGTATACATTTATTCATTTCTTATTAAATTGGAATTAATCTATGATATAGGAAAGTACTTGATCGCCGGAGACTATAAATCTAATCATTTTATCTTTGTAGATATCTGACGTTAAAAGGTATATATATGCTCATAACATACTACATTATAAAAAATTATCAATATATTTGTAATACATTTTGATTAATGATATAAGTATCAAATCTATGAAATATACTACAACATATTATTTAATCAATATATGGAAATAAAAACGATTGATTATGATGTGTCTGTGGTAATAAATATTTTATCAAATCAATATTATAATCAATATTTGATTTAGCAATGAGGGAATATTCACATTCATATATCTAATTTTATTAAATTATTCTACGTTTTATTCTCTTAATTCGTTTAGACAAGTACTTAAGGGACATTTTTTTAAAGAAATATTAATCAAGTAGAAAATCGGTATTCTTTTTTACTAAGTGAAAGTAAATTTCAAAATCCTCATTTTCATTGAATGAGAAGTGAAAAAAATAAAACATTTAAAAGGAAATAAGAAGAGTTTAGAGTGTGTTTTCACAAATAATTAATGAAATAAAAAGAGAATTCGGCTGAAATGGATTTAAAAATGTCTTCTTTTTTTTTCTGTTTTGGTTCGGTTTTATTTTGTGTCAATTGAATCACGAGAGCCCCCTTTGTTCACGCTCCACAACGCCGAAATTCAATCTTTTTCTACTGATTTAAACCGGTTGCTCGTCAACTTCAAGAAATTTCTGTCTTATTTTTTTCATTCTTACAATGCATCTTCTATCTCCAACATCTGTGCCAAAACAAATTCAGCGAGATATTGGATGCGCTTTCATCTCTTAGACAAAAGAAATTGGGGAATCAAGAACTGACAAAAAGCAAAGGCTTTTCTTTTTCTTTCCTTTGCATCTCTTGTCGTAGTATTTTCTTTGAGATTAAACCGCTCTAGACTCTGACACATACGTTCAGTTTGCCCAAGCATTTCAACTTTACAATATATAAAAAGAAAGCACGAGAAAGTAGCAAAGCCTTTGAAAATATTTTTTCGGTGACTGCCTTCAATACTGTGAACGAAAAAGGAGTCATATATTGAATGCATAATCTAGTGACTTACCAATGTCCCGTTTTTTGGAAAAAAATTAAGCTCTAATGCTTCCATTTGCACTTTTTTCATCTTAATAAGACCTCTGTGAACTCACCATTGCTAAAGATCTAAGGAGTTTTTGAATATTTATGTACTCAGACAAAATTTTTAAACTTAAATAATGAAAATATATTCCATTCAAACTTTTCTTGATGGTTTTATGAAAAGAACTTCGTATTTATATCGGATATTCAGCTATATTCAATGAATTCGCCCATCAGAAATCTATTTTTTTATCGCATAAATGTTAATACATTCTGTTTTAATTAGGAATGCTTTTAATAGAATTCAAATAACTAATATTATTATGTTCCAAACAAACTCAAGTATTGAATTTGAAAGGCCAATTTTTTTGCCTGAAGTTTCTTTTTAATTGTATTTGCTTACATGGCATATTTTCAATAATCTAAGAATGTAAAAATGATGAAATTATTAATATTTTTTTTTCACAAAACATTCACATATCATTTTTTAAATGTCTCAAAATCCCTCATTTTCTACTATGTATTTATAGAAAAGTATAGAAATAATATTATTAAGATTTCTATGCAGCTCCATAGAAAAATTTAGTACAATTTCAGGTAAGTTTAGTAGGATGTGATTCCAAACTTTTCACTTTCATCAAAATGAAATGTATAAAATTAGGGAGGTTACATGAGCAAGAAACTATCCCAATAATTAGCATCCTCGTTTTTGATTTATTATGTTCTAATTTTATAACCGTTCTTACCACATTCGCGTACATGAAGTACAGAGGGAGTGCTGTCATCATCAAAAACTCCGAACTAGAGGTTTTAACAAATCTTCACTTTTCAGACTTTCTTGAATCAGCAAAACACATCTTTGGCAATGTGTCTCTCTGTCAATCAGCATACCTGTCTATGAACATATCAACTTAAAAGCGCTTTGAGCTAGACGGATAAAGTTTGATATAAACACTAATGACAATAAGTTTTAAATGCGTGCCAAACTGTATGATGAATCAATTCAAAGAAATCTGTTCGTCTAACTGTTCTACTACAAATGAATTCGATAAATACAAAATCAAAATGCTAGATAGATACATATTGAAACACATATATAGCATTTAAAATACCGATTTTTACAAAATTTTGAATCAAATGATAGATTGTTGTTCTGCACTTATGCATACATGTAAACGCAATGACTTAAATCAATAAAATTTGGTACATAATAGTCACATTATAACTGTAATTTTGTGTCAAATGTTGTTTCCAATATGTCTCTAAAAAGGCATCCAAAATATAATAAAAGCATTGCATTAACGATAAAGATCTATATTTCGTATAAATCGCCAACCAATTCCATGCAAGATATTCGTGGCCTTACGAAATGTTTATTATTCTATACGGAAGGGGGGGAGGCAGAATAAAACTTTTATTGGAAAGTATGCGAGAAAGTTCCTGGGAGAACACTCCAGCTAGTTTTATTTTTAATTTTCTATGCAAGATCAATTTTATTTTCCAAATTGTTTTATTGTCATTTTTTTCTGTAGTCTCCTATATATGAAGTGTCCAAAAAAAGTATTGTAATCAATAAAAATTGGAAACTTCATTCTAATTTTAAACAAAAGATATTAAAATACCATTTTTTTGTCGATTTTAAATTAATAGTTTTTCTGATGAGATAAGATCAGGCAATAAGATCAGATCAGATCTAATGATTTTCATAATACATGAGTAAGATAGTAGGGCGAGGGGAGTTCTTTATTTGAGGTCACGGGATATTGTGCACTCCTGATCGCGCATCAAGAGGGAATGGGGACGTTTCTGCTGACATGTACACTGGATCAAACCTCAATTATGTTTCAGAACGAAATAATATATCTATACTACCATATTTTTTTTCTTAATAATGTCGGTTATAATGACAAAATGTAGATTCTTTCAATTATAGATGTAGCACTTGTTATGTACAGTAAAACAGTAAACCAGGCATTTTTGAATTTAACAATATAAACATTTATGAATACAGCCGATTGCTATCTGGGAAACTATTTTATTTTTATTTTAATAACTCTTTTTTAAAAGTTTATTAAAGTAACTGAATTAAAGTATTATTAAAGTAACTGAAAAAAAATTAAATATTTCCTCTTCACATAATTGGCTTCAAATTTTAAAGTGATTCATTTGAAAACTGATTTTCTTTCTTCCTCTAACTTGATTAGGGTATGTATGATTTTTGTAGAAATTATATTTAACTATACATTTAAAATATATTGATTTATTCAAAATAATTTAAAATTTCATTAACGGTTTTTTTTAATATCTTAGTTGGTTTCTAAAATTACAACACCAAATCTTTTCCCTCAAGAATAACAATTTATTATTGCACGAACTCCAATTTCAAATAACTTTTTCCAATGGCTTTAATTCAAAATAACAAATAATGTCTATTAACTATTCCAGAGTATATTTAATCAATGAGCGAGATATTAAACTATGAATTTGAATTGGAACTGCTACTTTATCGTTCGAATTTACCGTCGCTGTGAGGAATCTTGATTATTACTTTTTACACAATTTAAATTTTAATTCCATCATTTTCAACAAACACATTTATTTTATTGCCCTGGTGTGTCTTCATTTGCAGTAAATTATTTTTCTTTGATTCTTTGAAAAATATCTTTATTGTGAAAATAAATAATTAAGCACGCATTTTTTAAAAATTAATTAAGTTTCAATAACATTCTTTCATATTCAAGTGTTTTTTTTATTAGAGTGATTTTCTTCATTGTCATCAGGTTTCTACTAATAAATAATAAAATAAATATGTTTGTCTTAGAAATCCTTTGATTGCTCCTCAAAGATTTCATGAAAAATAAACAGAGCTGATTAAAAACGTTAAAAGCAGATTTTTTAAGATAATATGGATTCATGTTGGAAAAAAAACTGTTTGTGACATTTTATGGATTATATTATAATGGTTATTAAGAAATATAATATATGGTAATTGGCTGTGATTTCTAAAGATATAAAAAAATGAAAAAGGATGATCCAAACTTTAAAAAAATGACAGATTTCCAAGGAAAAAAAAAATGAAAGAATTTTTTTTTTTTTCCTTTTTTTCTCTTTCTCGAAATTATTTTTCAAAATTTGCATTTCAAATGGAAATTAGTAAATTTTCATTCATAATGCGAAACATGAAATGTTAATATTTAAAAAAGTGATTAAGAATTAATTTTGCTCTGAAATATTTAATCATCTCAATTTCTTAATTATAAGATGCTCTATTCTCAAAAATAAATCTAATTGAAGTATTTAGCAAATTTAAAATTTAATATATATAAAAATATCTAACGAATGACAATAGATGGAATAAATGTTTCTATTTAAAACATATCCATCCACATAAATTCAGTTTTCAAAAAACAGTTTCCAAAACTGATAAACACGGTAGATAAATTTCTCTAATATACCTGAAATATTATGTTCATGAGAAGTGTCTAAAATCCAAAATATTTTAAAGAAAGTTATACATCAATAACATGAATAGATTGCATGACGGAACTGTCGAACCTAAAATTTCATAATACTTTTGTTACTATTAATTTTTAATTAGTTTTAAGGACAAGTCCTTGTACAAGGATAACCTACAAGAGTACTAGGAATAACAATAAATTTCAAGGCTCCGCCTCCGTTACCAAGTTAAGAGGATTATGTTGCGAGAAAGGCCTCATAGCATCAATTATTTCTGGTCATATCTCTTAACGATTTAATTTTAGATGACATTGACTTATGATCTAGAGAACCTTAAAGGGAAGTTACCGAAGGGTTGATGCTTCAGCGCTGATTTTTATTAAACAAGCTTTATTAACGATTGAATTTGGCTTAGTGAATCTTCTTGTAAGTAAGTCTGTTTCTGTGGGAAATGTTAATATTCAGATTAGTGATTTTCTATGAAATGTGCAAATTATTTCGGAATAAATATCAATAATAACTACATTTGAGTTAATTTTTGAATTAAAGACAACAATTCAATATACAAACAACACTTAAATGAAATGAATAGGATTTACATTATGAAAAAAATATGTTTATTGTGCATTTTTCTGATACATAAAATGGAAACGAGAAAATGGAAACATTGCTTCAAATGTAATTTAATTAATTAAAAATACTGGACTAATTAGAATGATTATATAATTTTCATCCTGAATAGTTTTGTAAATGAATGAAATTAAATATAATATAAATTTGATTGTCAAAACAATACCTTAAAAAACCCTACCATATAAGTATTTTACCAATTAAAAGTCATAAAAAATTAATATAAATGAAACTCCTGAAATGTATCATCTTATTTCCTAGAAAAAATCTACTCCAGACAATAAACACAAATGAGCGAGGGAAAAAAAAGTCAATGCATCCACTTGCCGGTAAATTAAATTACTTTTTCTTGATTCTTAAATCTGACTTTTTTTATTTTTTGTGACTTCAAAATATACCCCTAACCTAAATAATAAGAGAAACGGTCATCTTTCTACAATGTACTCAGCATTCGATGGCGAGTGTAGATGTATTTAAAAAAATCACAAGCTAGTCATTTCTACATTCATATTCTTTAAAAAAAATGTGTACGAGTTTATTGTGTATGCATAAGAAAGTGCAATTGCAAAAAAAAAAAAAAAAAAAAATCTTATTCATTTAAAAACACAGTTCTATATAAAAACATTTACACTGAGCAATTTCATTTTTTGGAAGAATTCAAGTAGATAAAAAAAAATACATTTACAGTCATTTCAGTTTCTTCTTAATAAAGACTGGATGCATAAAATAAGAAGAGTGTGTATAGTTATTTTTGTAAAAAAATGGACATATTTTTTTGTGATTTTTTTTATTTCTGTTTAAATAAACTAAATTAAATTACTGTTTTTATCATGAGGTAAGCAAATGTTTTTTTTAATGTTATTGTTTTTATAATAATGTGAGTATTGAAATCTGACTAATATACTGTTATTTTAAAGCAAGTTTCTTCAAAGTAAATAAATTTCTAAATTATAAGAATAATTAGGGAATGGTACTCTGCTACATATGCGCTTATCTACAGAATCACTCAATGCAAAATAAGCTGAATTGGCATAGAGAGCGGGAATGGAAAATAATAAATTAATGTCTCTAAAAAGAAAAAAAATGATGCCATCCTTCAACTTAATTAATTTATCTTGGATTTCATTCAGCAGCTGCTGACGAATTATGGAATGGAAGTATCAAAAATTATCGTACTAGAGAGTTATACTGATACCAATTCTCGTTTTCCTAAATTGATTCTATATTGTACTTAAAATAGAGCATTTATACATGTGGGACTAATATGTAAATAACTAATAGAGAAACTTAAAAAATAAAATTATAAATGTAAAATGAAATAGAAATGCAAATGAGCACAAGAGATTTTTATGGAAAAAAAATCTCCATATCCATCTGTGTTTTGTAAGTGAAAATGTCTAGTAGCTTCAATAATGGATAAAGACACTTTATACTATACTGAAACCAGAATTTACAGTACCAAAATAAAACTGAATCAAACGCCGGTAAACCATATCGCATACGCAAGAGATCACTATTAAAAAATTACAAGTGTAAAAAGTGCTCAAAGAACTATTCTCTTTCGAATTGATTACTCGAACACTTAGAGTTTTTAGGCTTGTTTTAGCTCTGTGACTCGGCTGACATTTAATGATGAAGAGAAAGAAACTGGGAGCTCGAATCTTAAAGGAGATTTTGCCAAGATTCTTGAACATTCCGGATGTTTCGTTTTGTTCGCCAAATCACAAAACTATTGCCAACTTTGTAGCCAGACTGGGGAGGGACATTGATTTGTTATACATTCAAAAGTCATTACTGTATCTGCAAAAGTTAACCACGATATTTAATGCATCGGAATGCATTATTACAATTTCTTAAAATTATTAATATCTAGAACACTAGTCTCATTTTTATTATAATATTTTGCGTTGCAACTTTTAAACTAAGAATCTAGTAGATGCTCTTCCGTTACCGATTCGAAAACTAATTTTCCTTTATATGTAGAGTTCTGATAGCTTTCACACACTTTTAATGCTTTATACTTCAAAACTAAAAACTCGATGAAATTATGTTGTTTTCATCATTCATTTTTGATGAACTGTGCTGAAAGTCTTCGCCCAAGGAAATTCATAAAGGAGAAATTTCTAAAACTGCTAAACTTTCCACTTCATTCTCCTCGAAAATATTTTTGCAAATAGCATCAGTTCCCTCTTTGATTCATTTCTAAGCTCTTTTATATCAAAAGTGGTACAAGAGTCTGCGAATCAAGCAACGCCTTCAACGCGATTTCGAAATCAAATCATGCTCTTCATCGTTTCAAAAAGTTTGATTACATTCAAAACTTGAAAAATTATCTCAAAAAGAATCGTTACACTGTCAAGACGCTTCTAGTTTAACTTATAAGCACTCTGCATCGTAAAAGCTTAAGTAATATACTTCGTTGCTAAGAACTTCAAACTTTTAATCATTGAGTAATTGTGTAGTTTCTTGAAAAGAAGGTTTCGGGAAAAAAACTTTTTTGATTTCGCTTTGAAAGCGGCATTGTCTGATTATTTGGTTAGGGAGTTTCAAAATGGATTTATTCATGGAGGAATTTGTAAAGTATTATTAAAAAGAATTAAATTTCAAAATCTTTATTTTTCTCTAACATCATTGCTTTTAATTCAATTTCCGATCACTATCCAATTCGCTACAGGAACGTAATGTATTATTATTAGCTTAGAGTTTAATGAATGTTATTTACGAATAATTCATTGAGCAAATATGGAAACCCATGCATCTAATTCAAAGAGTCTTTTCTTTTTACAAATATTTACAGGATTTTGGTCCTTTAAACCTTCTATCTCAAATAATCATTTCACATTTTCTGAAAAAAAAAAAAAAAAACGGAGAATTATTTTTTATCTTAATTAAAGGAGATATTGAAAACAAGTCCAATTAATCTTGCAATGGAACAAATTGCTACAAAGCTAATGTGAAACTAACTGACAAACTGTATCGAATAATTAAGATAAGTGTCCATCTTTGGAATTTAATTGTCTCTACTTGATTTAGATTATTTGTCATTTTATTGATTTCATTATTCTAAAGTGTAATTGAATTTTTTCTGCATGTGCTTCATTTTAAACGCAGCTGAAACATGTTTTATTTATTTTAAATATATATCAAACTCATGCAAATGTTACTTTTTTGTGTCAATTACTTTCCCTCTTCAGAATTAAGAAAACATATTGCAAAATTACAAATACTTATTTTAACATTGCATTTAGAAATATATACTAATCTATATTGATATATATAGCATAAATTTTACAGCAATATCTTCAGTTATTATTAATAAAATCTTATTAATATTTTGAAAACTCATCTTCGAAATATAATTTGATAGAATATATTTTCTGTATTTTTAATTTTTCCAACTATTGTTTTCTACCGAATTTATCACATCCTTTCCTACAATTGGTTTTTCTCTATAAACTGTACTAGTAAGATAGACTTTACTTTATTTATATCGAAAGATAAGGCATAAAATAATTTCCAAGTTTTTTCAATTCCCAGTTAGCATTTTTTAAGTGATCCCGACCTTGTTACTATTCCTAGTGGTGGTTTCCTGGTTCATTTTAGTGGTTTCTTGCTTAGATATATGAATTTCCCGTTTTAAACCAATACTTGGGCAATTTTGGTGCTGAGGCCATAATTTTATGTCTCGGCCTGATGACGAGACGAGACATGAGCAGGTGCTCTCTCTCTCCAAAAATCCAAAACACACCACCAGGAATGCATTTGGCCTCGACGAATTTAGCGCGCACAAGGCCCAATTATATGTCGGTTCTTCGGCATAATCGAGTCTTGAAGCTGCCACCCACCAATTCCGTAGTCGAAACCTTACCATCAGGCCACCAAGGTCAAGTTTCTTTTAATGAAAGCAATCTTTAAGATCAAAATTAAGTTTTATTTTATATCTTTTTATAAAAAAATAAGTATGTTTCATAAAGAAGGTACACCTGATTGATGCTGATGAACATAGATTTTCGAAAAAATTTTGTATAATAATTTTTTTTCACAAACTAATTTGCTCCATAAAAGACTTCATTTTCTTATACTCACTGATTCTTCGCTATACTAGATTGTAGTCTCCGTGACATTAAATTTAATATATATGAATTGGAATTCCCTTTTTAAAGTGAAATAGTTGATTAAAAAATACAATTTTAAGTTGTTTTTTACAATTAATTGTATTTAAGTTATACTTACAATCTTAAGCTTCATTACAAAATTTAATAAATTAACTTGTTTATGAAAGTTTATTCTTTATTGGTTTTCTACACGTTTGATATCGATTTTTCACTCATTTCCTAATATGTTGGTGATTTAGAATTCTGGTCACTATGTGTATTAAATAGAAATATTTATTTCGCTCTTTTTTTAAGTTTAATTTTCTGTCAATTGATTTAATCAACTTTACTTTGATACCCACGGTGTAACTTGATTGTGAATTTGAGGAAAAAAAATTAGTTTAAGGTTCCAGAAGGTTTATAAGAATTGATTATAAATGTAAAAATTTTAGGATATATAGGAAATAAAATATTTTAGTTTGAACCGTAAATAATGTGTATTTTTAAAAACATGTTTTATTTGCAGTAATTCTTTGATAAGGACAAAGTACCAATAAAAATTTATATATTTGGCACATAAGCTCAATATCTGACTCGAAAGTAAAGTGATCTCAAGCAATCCTGAAGCCAGTAACAATTAGTGATACATTGGAAACTCTCTTAAGAGCCTAATTTGTTCCTGAATCATACTCGTAATACGAAACACTCTTTAAGATAAACAATTGTTTCTATAGGAATCCATTTAAAATAGAACAATGCATTTCATTGGGGGGGGGGGGGAATACCCAAGAAAATTTTTATAATGTAATTTATAATGCATGCTTTTTCTTATAAGAAAATTCTCTAAAGACAAATGTGCTTGGCTGCGCTACAAAATTTTACAAAATTGAGACACAACATTATCATCAAATGAATTTGTAGAGTACGCAGCTACTTCTTTATAAATGTGATGCTTCTCGATATGCGAAGCAATGATGTCCTATGCCTTCTACATTTTCCTTATATCACTGGAAGGCTGTTGCTTTATTGAAAATCTATTCCTATTGCTATCTATATGAAAGTTATAAGAAAAGATCTGGCTATGTTCTTCACCAGCTCGTTGAGTTTTTGTTTTTCACCTGTCTTGACCAAAGACAAAATCTCGACGATTAAGATTCCTCAGGCATTTGCTTAAACCCATCAAAATCACACTCGAAAAGGCTATTATGTCCCAAACGTCTTCCATATAGATATGAGTTTCTTTTCAAACAAGAAGTATTCTCACAAGGCCAATCCAGTACGTGCTGTCACAGTGTCTCCATGACAATCTTCTGCGAAACATCGTTTGTTAAGCGGGTCCTTCTTTTTACATTTTATTTTACTCATCATGTGTGATGCTCGTTAAGCTATTACTTAATTATTTCATAAAAAAGGAATAAAACATAGCATGCAAAAAAGAAAACAAAAAAAGTGTGAATATATATAAAAAAAAATGGTGGCATTATTGAAAAATCGGGATACTTTCCTATTCAATTAAATTAAAATTGAGTTTGAATCTTTTATTTAATTTAGACCATTGATTAAGACAAAGATTGAAACAAAGTTTCTACGTCAAACATAAATGGGGGTGAAAGATAGTGTATTACTGCACATTATTTTTTGATAAAAAAAATGTCATATTGTGGATTTACATTCTTTTGATACCGACTGAAAAAAAATAAACATTTTGTGGAATATTAGTGATATTTTACAATAATACATGGTATAAAAAGTATTAGCGATTGTTTATTTGCAATTTATAAAAAAAAATAGTAAAATAACTAATTTAAAAACAAAGAGAATGATCTTTTTTTTAAAAAAAATTAATGAGACGTTACAAGAAGTTATAAAATTCTATATCTCTTTTCTTAATTATTAGAATTGCAGCTGGAGCATTTCTCGAAATTCCATAAAATGCCTTTTTTATTCTATACAATATACCTGTGCCTTCCAAATTGATAACGAATAATTAAATCACTCCAGTTAGACAATTCAAAAGATAATTTTATTTTCCTAAAAGTAAACTGAAGAATCTAAACCCAAGCATTGCAATTCTTTTTAGTCTGGTAAAAAGAGTCTTTAATCAAATATTCAAAACTCTTAAGACTTATTGTGTTTACCACTTCCTTTTATTTTTGTACTATGTTACGTTTTTCCAAGAACAATTTCCTGCAGTAATTACTTCGCTGCATGGGAAGGTAAATTATTGCAGAGCGTTAATTAGATTGTGGGAAGAAAATCCATGGAATACTCAGGATACATCTGTTTATCTGTTGCTATGAAACAAAATTTTTCTGGAAACAATTACCTTCAAATGAGTTCCAAACAGTAAATTTTACGAAATAATAGCTAAAATAGTTAGGATTAGGTTAGTTTTAGAGTCAGATTTACATCTGTCGGGAATCTCTGAATTGTATAAAGTCTCAAAGACAAGCCAATTCACTTAAAATGTTCTGTGGATTTAATGAATATGTGAGAACTACAGGGAAAGAATATCTAGTTTAGGGATTTGGAATTATTTTCTCATAAACGCTTATCTACTTGAAGAATTTAATTTGCTGTTTTATATAAATGACATTTTCTTTTACAACAATATAAGAATTCATGAAGACGGTAATTTTTAATCCTAGTTTTAACAGTTTGTTCGAAATACTATTTAAATGTTAAATAATTTAGATTTATATTAGCTTTGAAGTCGGTGTTATGTCTCTCGAATTCTCTAAATGGCTTTATATCTTAAGGAAATTAAAGTTAATATATAATTACATGTAACCTTTCTAATAAAAAAAATCTTGAATTTGGAGAAAAACATACGGCATCAACAGAATTTATCATTAACTTTAATTAAATCTAAAATATATATTCCATATCTGAAATATCTGATGCAATGCTACTTCAGATATAATTACTCTAATCCAAACTTATTTTTTTTTTTGCTAAGAAAATCCCCATGATTGGAAATTTAAAAATATACAGCAGACACATTTCTAGCTGGTACATTCTCAAAACATATAGAAAATAAGTGTGTTATGCTGCGTGTTAGTTGTTTTGGACTTGGAATATCGAAGGATATTCTATGGCCATTCTTTTCTGATTATGTCTTCGCATTTGTTAAGTATATCGCTATTTTAAATGGACCATTATCTAATTATCTTGAGGAATATCTATTTAGCTACGGAATCAATAGTGCAGTTTTTGTATGACGGGGCTCTATATCTAGTTTCTTCAGGCACTCGCTTCCTTTATCAATATATTTGGAAATATCATCGTCAAGCCGTCACGAAGGTCTCATGAGTAACTGCCATATTCACCAGATCTAAGTCCCTTAGATTTCTTCCTTCGAGTTCTTAAAAATTATTTCTTCAGTAGAGCAAATATGATACACCATATTGATATGATTTGCGGATATAATATGCCAATAGCATTACTTGATAAATAAGAAGAATTTGTTTTGCAGGATTGTTTGTGCATTTAAGTTGAATAAAATCATTTTAAGCCAATATTATTAGAAAGGAATTATATTTAAAATTAATTTTTTATTATAATTATCTTATTATAATTATTTTATTATTATCTTATTTCAATTCTATTCATTATTTCATGTTATTTGATTATTTACTTCTTTTCATAATTATCTTTACTGGATAGTCTTTTAAAGCAAAATTTAATAATGTGTTCTTCACTTTTTTGTTAAAATATTTAAATAAACAAATTTTTATTTAAATCCTTTTTAAATAATATTTCATCTTATAAGAAAATTATTTACATTATTCATCATGTTCATTATTTCTCAATTTTTTAAAGTCAAATTATATATGTACTTTAGACATTTTTGTTTAATATTTAAAAAGCAAAAATTGAAAAAAAAAGTTCTCAATTCCTTTTAAGTATTTTACATTTACAAAAGCTGATAACTTTTCACTAAAATAAATCCATGTAAACTCAATTGTTTAATTTTAACACATATTTCTTAGTTAGCTTCTGTCATAAAAGCATGGAATTTTTCTGTATAAATTGTAACTGAATTGAGGAATTGTTGAAAAAAATTGATTTCATAACTTCACTTAGAAATAAATGCTTATATGTGGCGGTTCTAACATTAATTATAGGGATGCTATTAGATTTCTGTGACAATATACATTTAGAAATATTGATATTTATTGTTAAAATGCGACACAAAAAAATCCTAATTGATGAAAAATTGAGTTTCTATTAAGCTTTTAGATATTTGGATAGGAAGAAATTTTGAAATCATGAGCAACTCAAATGATTTTCTTTGTATTTTTTAGATATCCAAGATATACTGATATTTATACACAGATTCAATTTGTAAAATAGTAGAAATTTGTTAGGTTCTAAGCCATTTACTGACTTCTCTTTATTTAAAGATAAATTGGACTAAACTCGTATCGCATTGTTAATGTTTTAGCCATATTATTGTAATTTTGAGAACTGACAACATAAGGTATTTGCTTTCGTGCTATTATTATGTCAATAATGCATCGTTACATAATACAATGAATGTTTAATAATGAATTTACCATAATGTACAAATGCAAACGTAATAGCAATTTCAAAGATTACAGTAAGCAATATATTTGATTCACAATAATTTCATTGTTATGACTATTCAAGTTTATGGAACTAAACAAATGTTAATATACAGAATAGAAGACTAAAAATTATCCAATTAACTTATAAATATCACAATATGTTCTTTATATTTGAACGACAACCTTAAAATCAGTTAGTAATTTTCGTTAAAATGCTTGCTTGTTATTTATGTTTAAATGTTTTTACCATTTTGAAACATTTCAGTAATTTTTAAAACATATAAATAAAACAAACTTTTTCAAAAATGTATGTGTTTTTTTTTCTGCTTAAAATAAAGTGACTGCATTCATTACCCTCAATGATTAATATTTGTATACGTTTTTATATTCATAAATAAAGTCACCGATAAATAGAATTTTAAAATATAAAAAGAAAATCAAAGGATATCGAAAAAAATTAAATGAAAAAAATTGCCCTCATTGGATGATATCAATTTGAAATTCATCATTTACTAACACAAATGTACATTTATGTCTTTGATTAAAAAATTGATAGATGAAGCCTCAAACCGAATTCATTTCATTTGAATTTGTTTGTTCGTCAATATCTTAATAAAAATAAAGTTCTCGAACAATTACTGAGAGCTAAGTTTAAGTTAATTAGATTAATTAAACTGCATGTGTAAACATAATTAAGGGACATCAGCTTCATTTTATTTTTATTCATTCTTTGATTTATTCATTCGGGACATTTTAAATTTTTCGAACTATTCTTTTTTTTAGGGGGAACAAAAAAACTTAATTAATTCCAAATCGTTATCGCATATTGTTCAAAACATTTCGATAAACTTACACCCAAGCATGCTCACATATTAAAAACTGCTGAATGTCTTCAAAAAATGGTGGCCCTTAGGTATTGTAGTATTTATGATAAAAATGTATTCTTCTTATAAAAAATAAGTTTTTTTGCACCTCTTAACGATTACATTTTTTTCCTTCTCAAAAATACAACCAGAGAATAAAATTAATGAGACACTTCCCTAAAACATGAAAGCAGGAAGTATAATTTATTTTCTCTTGAACCATCTTGTATTTTTTTTTCCAAACTACAATGACTTCGAACTGCAATTAAATTCTTGAAGCAATTGTACATTAGTGGATTCAAATCATTGCTTTTTCTTCATTTCCTGTTAGAACAAAAGGCCTGACACTTAAATAACGCATTTTTATGGCACGAAACTTGTTCATTTTAATATTAATCCAATGTCGTAAGTCTTCGTTATCTTAAAAAAAGGAATTCTCCTTTGCTTTGTTAACTTTTAATAAATGTGCATTTTTAGCTTCCCTTTAAATGTTCAATGACTGTAAAATAAAGATAAATGTTTCTAGATGAATATAAAAAATGATAAATGGCTGATATTTTTTCACAGATTTATTCTTGAAAGATTTCTTACTGCCAGACATAATTTTAAAAATTCAAATATCATTCACTATTAAAATGATGCAATAAAAATGTATGCAGTTCATATTAATTTCTAAAAACCTACATTTGCTTCGTAACTGACGTAGTTATTAACGGATCTATTTGAATTACTAATTATTTTTTAGGCTGATTGAATGGAATACAGCACTATTTATTTTTTAGTCTGAAATATGAAATATAGCACTATTTATAAGAAATTTAAGCTTTATATTTAAGCTATTAATAATTAAGCTATTTTTAGAAATTTAAGCTTTACGGAAGATAAAATATAACTTAAAAGTTACTTAAGCCTAAAAAGAAGCTTTCGTAATATTTCTATATTTTACTAATATTATAGCCTCTAAATACAAAAAAAAAAATCCTTAAATGACTCCAATATTGCCATCAATCTGAATATCTTCTGTCATCTCTCTTGCCCAGAACGTATCTGAACTTGAATGGTATTCTTCGATTTTCCTCACTAATCAAGTCGAAAACATTGCCCAGATATCGAATTTTGCGTTTCTGAAAAATGAATACTCAATTTTGATTAGTTATTAAATAGAAATTAGTCATCTCATCAAAGTTTGAGAGTTTATCATAATTAGTATAAATGTAAAGTTTCAAGATAAGATGGTGTTTGAATTAGTGGTTATTAGTCTGTGCCCAACTACGAGAATTACGAACTCCATTTAGTATATCAGTTTGCTTTAAAACGTTTTGCTTTTCTTTAGAAAGTATTGCATTAGGTATTGAATGAAAAGCCTTGGTGCCAGGAAACCACCAAATCACAGGGACGCGAATGTGGTGACATTCCAGGTTAACACTTCATTCAAATCATTTTTTTCCTTAAAATATCATCAAAAGATGTTTTAATTGCGCTATAATTATTACTGTATTATCTAAATCATTAAAAAAATTATTTATACTTTTTAATACTCGTGTAATAATAATTGCATATCAATTTTAAGGATCATCTTTAAAGGAAACTATAAGCCGTAAGAGAAAAAAAACATTTTTAATGGAATCTGGTCTATGTTCAGTAAACAAAACTTTAATATCAAGCATTTCATTTGTAAAAATAACCGTGCATGCAGACAAAAATATAATTGTTTACTAAAAAACATTAAAAAAAACACCTAGAAATAATTTGCTTTATTTCTGAAATGACTATTTGGATTTAACAATGCAACTTTATGGAATTTCTCAGTTTCATTACTCACAATGAAGAATTCGTAATTATTCGTATAAATCTGTTTTTAAATATATTCAATTAAACTCTTTATCAAATTCAGATACACAGTACGAGAAAACGTTTGAAATCATTAATGATCTTGAATAGAATTTATTTATTCCAGATTTCAAAGTAAATTTATATTAGCTGCATTGAGGCGTATATCTTTCCCCGAACATAGCCTCTATGCCCGATGATATATATTCTTTCTGCTCTGTTTCAGATGCAGATATAGACGGGAGTATCCACTAGAGTCTCATTTACAGAGTTATCTCCAGGTTTTGAAATCGTGTGTCCTTTCCTTTATATTCATCAAAAATTACTCTTAATTAGACTGTTGTTGCGGTGGGAATAAATGGATGAGGTACTTAGGAATTTCAGCAAGGATTTTAAAAATATATACTGATGAAACTGTATAAATATGACTTATGTTTATTACAGATAGGAGCCTTTATTTACAGAAAGTCTCCTTTAAAGTTTGCTTCAGATTTATGAGGCTGCAATACAAGAGAGACATTATTTAATTCATTGAAAAAGGGAAATTTTAAAGCTGTTGATTTGTAGAAATGTGTAATAGAGATTTAGGAGCTAACAGATGATGATTTATTTCATTACCTATTGTTGCTTGTGACATTTAAATTAAATATGAAATTTTGATTTTAAGAGAAATGCTTGTAATGAAATATAGGTGAAGGTTAAGAAATGAATTTTAAATTATTTTCGTTCATAACATGATAAAAATCATGTTTTGACATAAATTATTATAATTCTCTGAGGTCCATGATTGGACACTCAATAATAATTTAATACGATGATCATTAAATTAAATATCAACTTCAAGCAGGAACTATAACATTTGCTTTATATGCCACCTGCATACTTGTTTGAAGCATAATGTTTCTAATTATTTTATCAAAAAAATCTTTTAAATACGTCCTTATTTTGAGAAAAAAATTCTTTTTTTTTCTCAATAAGGTCTAAAGCATCTTTAAGAAATGAAATATAATATATTCATAAAAATAATTACGTATCGCATATATTATTTGTTTATGGTACATAATATATATATATATTCATTTACAAGTACTGAAATATTGAAATGGTGACTAATTCATGCAAATTCTAAATAATTCTCTAACTATTCAAGTAAATCCCTGTTTTCATTGATATCCAACATATATGTACCATTGTATATCAAAATAAACGCACAAAAAAACGTATTTAAACATAGTAACCTGACATTAAGAACTAGAATTGCATAATTGAATTCAACCTATTTCATATATTTTATTTAATGATATATTTATCCTTTCATATCTTCAAAATTGAAAATGTATTTACAATATTTTATAGGTAATTAAAATATTTTGAACTCTTTTACTTTGTTTTTCTTGTCAGATTAAGACCATTTTTAAAGACATACTGTAACCTGTTGTTGTTGACGAATTTTTAAATGTACAGATTCCGATGTAATGTAATCTATAAGATATGAACGAAAATGAATTTTCTTTGTTAAAATTGGATTCTTATGATATATTGCCATTGAAAAATTACATTAACTTTCAAATCTAGTATAATTATTAAGGTAAAGCAGAGCATTACATATTTATACTATTATAAAGGGAAAGTGGATTCAGAAATTAGATATAAGTGCTATTTATTTATATGTGTAATGAGTAACTATTATAATTATTATTAAAATATCTTTCGAATTATAGAAAGTTGCAAAAACCTTCGTCACGGTAATTTATCTCACACAATTCATTGTTTATTTTTTGCTCATGACAAGAAGAATTTACTTTTATTTTTTATAATTTATTTTAAAATAACTAATGCTGAGTTGAATAGAATTTATTTTAAAATAACTGATAATTATCTCACACTTTTGTAGGAAGTTTAATACTTATTAATTAAGTTTACGAACTGAAATATGTATCATTGAAAATGTTCTTCAGTGTTTGAATAATTCTTTTCTTTTTTACGAAATAATATAAAAACTCATGCATGGACTTGAATAATGGTGACACTTGTAAGTTTCAGACATATGACTAACCTGATTACTAGTTAGATAAATCTCCCGTCAATATGGCAATGCATTGAAAGTGAAGACGAGCAAACTGTATCTCATGATAAACTGCTCGGTATCCTTTCCTTCTTTCATTACCTACCTTCCTAATATTACTCTGGTTGATTTTGTTTTCTTATCCATTCCACCTAAAGCAATAATTGCTCCTCACTTCGCGTTCAATCTTTCTCCAATTACGTCTGTATGATAGATGACTGCCGTAACTTGCCTTGGTCATTAGCGCCATCCAGTGTAAGACTGTAACATCATAATGCATCCCGCTTCTCATCAGTTCTTACAATGCCGGAATGGGTTGTGTTGTTGCTCATCACTGGTGACAATGCATTTCATCATCCGGGAAAGACTAGTCGATATCAGGCGGAACGATACTTGTGTGGATGAATAGACCTCATGATTGGATTTGTTTTAGGGTGATCGCCTTAAAGGAAATAATCGGGAACACTTCCCTTTGCATTGTGATTCTTTTGTGAAAGAATTTAGATAACCTACTTCCACCCTGCATATCAACGTAATAAATTACTACGATGGTCAGAGAACTCTTAGTTCCAATACTTTTGTTCGACTCTTAGGGGTGTCTGGCTAAAATTTTTTTAGTGCTAGATTAAATGAAAATTTTCCTATAAATATAATTTTCCATAATATATTTTTCTTTTTCTTTTTTTTTTTTCAAACTTAAAATGTTATTTTTGTTTCTCAAATAACCCTACATTGGAATCAATAATAACAGAAACTTGTATGTAAACATTAAAATTTAATTACTTTAGGAAGGTATAATTACGTATAGACACTTACAAATTAATTAATTATTTTTAAATTTCTGTTCCTTTTAATTATAAGATTATATCTGTAAACCATCTTCAGTAATAATGTCGGATAATAAAACGAAGTAATTATGTGAAACACATTGGCTTTTCAAAATTTGGATTTTTTTAGTAGCTAAAATATTTTTTTTTAGAAATAATATGTTCAGTCTATATAAAACTCTTTTTTTAGCTTTTTATATCAATACAGTCTTGGAAGTAAAAGCCAAAAATATGCATATTTCATTAGCACTTTACATTATTTTTATTCGCCGAATTTCCTTATGCGTTAATATTTTCTTAAAATCTTCATCTGAAAATACTTTTACGCTGTATTTTAATGAATCAGTTGGATACATGCACATGCATATTAGTACCTGGAAAAACTGAACTTAGATCGACAGTTTTTAATTATTATTATTATTATTATTTCTGTTTAATCATATTTTTTCGGAAAAAATATTTAGATACGAATCACATACATTACATATGAATATTTTTCAATCTTCCCTACATATAAACTGTTCACTTATACAAAAAAAAAAAAAAAAATATGAATGCACTTAGTTTAACATTTTATTCGAATTGGTTAACACAATAATTGCATTGTTGCTATTGGACGTGAGCCGAACGTATTCGTATTCGGATAATGTCATACAGCGCCATCTCACTGTATTTTGAGGTACCAGTAGGTAGGTTATCATCCTATGACAACAATGCAAGTGTCACAAAAATTTACGAGATGACGCTATATGACATTGTCGGTATGAGAGCAGATAGAAAATGGCTCTAATTTTTAGTTATTAAAAAAATTATTTTTAACATGTGTGTGTGTGTGTATGCGTGTGTGTGTAAATTCGCGTTTTCTCAGGACAGACACCTACATAGATAAAGTAAAATTTTATCTAAATATAAAATTTGATCCAAATCGTTTAAGTAGATTTCGAAATACATGGACAATTACAAATAAATATATACAAAAATTGCTCGTTTTAAGTAATGTTATTAGAATGCTTATGTTCGAATAGAGTGGAAATTCTCCTGCAAATAGACATTTCTAAACAAAAAAAAAAACCCTCAGTAAGTGAGTCTTCCCCAATATATAATTTATTTATTTCATTAAAAAAATTTATTCACAAAGAAAGGATTGTGAGTATATTTGTCATCTATATATGGCGTTAAAAGCATCGTACAAACAATTTTATGATATTAATGTTGACTCATATTCAATCGGAATGTCAGCTTGAAGCGAATATCGGAAATCGTCTTTAATAATGACAAACTTTCTGTTATAATTTATTTATGAGAGGAAACTGGAAACAAATCATTTAATGAATAAATGTGCATTCATATCAAACATCTGAATCTAAAGGAAAAATCAATGCAATCATTTCCTGCACTTTGTATAAAATGGTTTCATAAAGCTAATGGAAACATATTATTTAGGAAATTCAGGTTTTGAATCAGGTTATCAAAATTTTGATACGCCGCATTTTCTTTTAACTTATATGGTGTCAATTCATATTAGATATAGTATGATCACATTAGAGTATATTTACAAAATATATGCAAAAAATATCGTTATTTTGTTATTATAGCTTGATTTGATTTTGGAGCAATAAAAAGGCATTGTAAATAGCACTCTTTTCAGTTTTTCGCGTGCATGTTCGTGCTTCAAATGCCATAAGATCAAAAATAATTTTACTATAACATAACAATTTTTTCTTCTTTTTCGAATTATATTCTTGCCTTGCTGAAACTCTCTGAGATTTTTTAGAATGACAATTCTCATGTAATTGCCTAAATAAAAAGTTAATTATTTAATTAAGTTCCAGAATTTGAGAAACAAATTTATTCAGTAGTTTAAATATGTATAGTGTAAAAACTACCTATGCTGTTTTTAGCTTTGATTATACAAGCTAAATACGAAGTAGAGCCTGTTGGATGATCTCATTTATGCTAAATAATCAATGGAAAAAGCAAGAATAAATTCGCCATGATTTCTTAGCCCTACTATTTCGGTATTGTCTTATTTTCACAGAGAGTAATTCATTAGTATGTTTCTAATACATGTGAAATATTTTTATTAATCAACATTTTCAAAATGGTGTTTTATCGAAGTGTTAAAATGGCATATACTTTGAAGTTTAGTTTTCACATTGTGGGTGGTCATTGTTCAGCAATTTTAGTTACATATCTAATGAAAAGCTCCAAATGCCCATTCAACAAATCAACGACTGTCTGAAACGTTTAGATACCAATGTGAAATTCCCCATCCTTTGGTTAAGCATGATTGATTGAATACCCAAAAGTACGCGCTTTGTTCGGTAAAGACATGCACTTATGGGTATTTCGTGAACAGAAATGTTTTCTGAGAACGTTAAAAGGATGTTCGAGGATACATTTGCTTAATAGTCATTTGCTAAAGGGCCCTCTTTCGTATATCAATCCTTTAAGAACATTTACCGTTATTGAGTTTTTTTGAGTGAAGACTGGGATTCTTTCTTGTCTTTGAAACATGTACTCAATCTTCAAGCATTTTTAGTATTTAAATTCGAAAGTTTCTAGAAATGAGGGAATTCGGTCATGTAACTCTCAGGTCCCTGTATTACAGCCACATTCATGTGTGTCCAACCTTGGAGGAGGAGGAGCTCGAATTGATCTTCCAGTGAATTCGAATGCATAAGCGAGGTATTAACCATGCCACATATTTATATGTTTTGTGATTTAGATCAGTTTATTTTGCATTCAATATCTTTGGCTGATATTTAAATCTAACATACATTCTTCTGTATTAGTTACATCAAAAACATTTTTGAATTTAAGAAAAAACGTAATTTATATCATCGAATCGAATGTCTTGAATCGAATGTTTCGAATCGAATGTTTATGGAATGTCTTACAGATTTTCATCACAGAAAGTTTAAAAAAAATCTTCAATATTCAGCTGAAATTTGGTTACTTTGATCTCATCAATGCAATTTCAGTTTGTGTAATATTAAGAAATATAAATAATACGAAAATACTTCTGGGAACGGTATAATTTTTTTTTCTTCTTATTCCTACAGATTTGAAATTATTTTGAGCAAACTGCAATTTTACATTTCAGGATTCAACGTTGTAATAGCAAACCAATGACCAAATTGTACATTTCAGAATTCTGCATCCATCAAAATATGTTTTACTTTAAAGCATATTCAGAACTCCCATTAAATACTGTTTATGTGTCATAATAGTGCAAGCTCTAATCTGAGAGCTTAGCTGATGCTTCAGCAATACAGGGAATACAATACTAGTTCACATAAAGGAGACAATAAATCAACAATAGACGATTAACGTTGCCCGGCTTCGAAATACTGATAATAAGTACACTCCCAATATCACATACGTCACGCTTAACAGAGCGTTCAGATTGATGAGCTCCCTGAATTATACTTACGGCAGAATAGCCCAGGCTGTAAATAAATAGATAATCCCATAATAATGGCCGATTCGATCCTGAATTGTAGGTGGTCAATTTATTTATGTAGAGAGTTTAATTTTTATGACCAACGTAAACCAAGAAAAAAGATTCGATTGTTTTCTTTCGACTGCTGTAAAATAGAGCAAGATACATTCCAGATAAGATAATTGTAATAACAGGCTTTGAAGAATGATGGATTTTCGACTTGAAACTAATAATCCCTCAAAGAGGAAATAACCTTTTAAGTGCTTAGAAAAGGGCAGCGATATTTTAAAGCAAGTATTTAATAATTTAGTTATATTAAATTAATGCACTTGGAGAATATATTTTGCACGAATGCAATGATTTTTTAATTAAATTTAATTAAAGTTTAATTATACAAAATATAATATTGAATGAATCTCTGAATAATAGTGATGTATAGCTCAATAATCATCTTATGCTTTTAAGATTTTTTTTTTTTTAACATTTCTTCCGTATGTAATACAAATTCGATCTTAATAGAATTCTTCCTCACAAGCATATTAATACAACTAATACTGTATCACAAAGATTTGGGATTTACTACCTAACTAAGGATTTGGTATTATGCCCTCTAAGGCAGAGTCATCTAATTAACTTGCAGATAATTTTATAATGTATCTTCCATTTTTGCGGTCCCTTAATATGAAGTTTTCCATGCTAATAAAGGAAAGTAAGAATGAATAAGTGAAGGAACGATCAGAACTATTTAACTTTCAATTATTCGCGAAGAAAAAGAATAACACACTTTCCTTTTTATATTTTGTCATCCTATATGTTTCCCACATTCTGCTGATTTTTTTGGACAATTAAAATTTTGCACAGTAAAACAGTTGTATATTCTTCAGAATTATATATTTTTATTAGAAGCACATTAGTATATTTTTTCAATACTCTTCATTCTAGTTTTAAAAAGATAAAGATATTTTGCATTACTTTTAAATTTTTGCATGGTAAAAACAATACTATATAATATTGGCAAATATTATAAAACTATCGAATATTAAATGTATCTTGCTTATTTAGTTGTCTTTGCTTTAATTGCCACCGTGTTTATTATTTTATTTTTATTTACATGCATTTATATGTAAAAAATGCCCATAATACCATTTTTTTTGTAACAGTAAAATTTTGATGGACAGAGAAAATTCTTTTTCCTTTTTACTCAAGGATTTCTTTTAAAGCAAAGTGTATTCTTGCAAACAAATAAAATGTGCTTGTTTCGCCCTAACTCAATCTCAATATTTTTATAACTTAATAATTGTATTAAATATATTGAATTACACAGCTCATAGAAATTCCTTTTTAGTTTATATATTAATGCTCTACAAATACCTAGAAGAAAAATACGAGCATTTATTAAAATGACCCTATTATAACCTAAAAAGCACATCACTTCTATAATAAAAGCTCCATTTCCAGTCATTCTAACAGAAAAGAAAACTTCATGGATAATCGGATTCATGAACTTATTTTCGATTATTTAAAATTATGAAAATGGTAGAGTTGTTGTCAGCGTTTGAGATTAGGATAACTTTAAAAAGAAATAAATATTCTGTGGATAAAACAAACAATAAGAGTTTGTTAGAATTAAAAATGCATCTATATATCAGAATTTCTTGCAAATGAAGCAAACATTTGTTTCAAAATTAAACGCAGCTTGCACCAAAGCTTTCTGCGTCTCAACAATGTTTCCCAGATTTCCTTCCCATTAACTGATATTTTATTCATAAACGTGTTTTCTAACAAAATATTCTTTTTGTACTGATTACGCCATTTGAATATTAAATTATTCATTCGCGTTTTATGCATTAGGTATGAAGTTGCGAACATTTTATCAAATAATCGCTTTTTTTTAAATCGTACCAGCATTATATTGATTATGGAAAAATGAATACGATGAGATTTCAACGGAAAGTGTGTCTTTTGATAACATATCTATTTTTTGCTTAAACTGCAAAGGGAAGAAAAATGCATTAGTTTAGCTTATATTTTGCAGTTGTTTAATAAAATTAAAATGAATGTGTAATAAATATCAAGAGAAAAATAAATTACTTTTGCAAACTATTTATGCGGAAACGTTCTTGGAATATTCTAAAAAGGAAAAGGCCTTTGGGAAGGTGTTTTCGGTAATAAATAGTAAAGAAATAAGATTTAATAATCTGAATTCCTTTGAAATTGTCTCTATTTAAAGTTACATGAATAAAAAGGTCGACAAATAATTTTCTGCTAGTAACAGCAATAACAATAGTGTTTCTCTTCATTTACGCAAAAGCCTAAAATTTCCCCCCCCCCTTTTTTTTTTTGGTGATTTTTTTTTCTTATTTTTTTTTTTCCACATTTTTTTTTTAAATATGAGAGTATAAATTTTAAAAAAAATCCTTCTGCCAATGTTGAAAAACTAGTTTAGAATTATGCCTTTTGTTTATTATTTTCTTCTTCTGAATCTGTTCAGTAGAAATTGATTACTAATTATTATTATAAAGATAATGATATTATATTTAAAAAATTATATATCATAGATAATTGGATGTAATATAAAATGGCATACTAATTAATTAAATTGTTTGGTACAGTGAAGTAATCACAAGAAAATCTCATTCAATTCACAAAAATATAAATCATTTAACGAAATAAATCATGTACAAAACTTTCTTATTTTTCTTTTATTTTCTGCCATTTAAACTTTGAAATTCATGAAAATAAATGTTATTTTTCTAATTTTTAAAATATGAAACTAACATTATTTTGGTTCGATTTACTGAAATAATTAATGAGAATATATATGCTCTGGCTTATTTAGATATTCAATATCAAATCTTAATACTGAACATAGTTTCGCTTTCTAATAACGCAGCTATAATTTAATATTTCTCACTTGCTTTGAAACACAGTAATGTTTTAAAAAGGAAAAAAATAATATCGATGAAAAGGCAATTAAAGATGATGAGCCAGGGTAAGGAAATTAAATTTAATAAATTATACGAGAAGAAAATCGTGAATTTTTCGATAAAATTTTTAATTAATATAAGCAGAATAGATATTAACGGAATAGCACGATATTTTCAACAATACTAGATAACATCAGACTTTGAAATATTGCTTAAAAAGGACAATTTTAAATTCAAAATTTGATATAATTTCTGCCATCAGTTAAAATATATTAAAATAGAGAAATATGGTAATCCAAATTTAATAAAAAAAATATATTAAATTTAATTTTTCTCTTATTTGCATTGGAAATGTCTTTCATAATTTTTTGAAATTATTTTAAGAGTTTTTGTATTTATCTTTTCTTTTTAATACTTCTAATATTTTATGACCAAGATTCTTCATTTGAACATACATTTTTAGAATCCAGCTATAAATATCAGCAAAGAACTCGTGGAATAATAGACTGCAAATGTCATACTTTAATAGCCCGGGAGATCTTAAAAAGAGTTGACTTTCTTCTTTGCACACCTTAAAGGAAATTCAAAAATATGGACAGTATCCAGAAAGTACACATAAACAAAAAGATTTTCTGTAACAAATGGCAGACCTAGTATTGGCAAAATATCAATTTATTTTAAAAAGTCCTCTAAAAATGTTGCATTTTTCCTGAAGAATTTCACGTTTAGCTACAGACAGAAAAAAAAAATCTGAACGTTCAAACTCGGAATTTCTATACGTGAAATTAATCATCTCTCACCTCAAAGCTCCTAACCACGCCATGGCAACTGCTCGCTGTACCTTTACACTTCTGAACTAAGGCGGGAAGACTGCCAGGAAAACTAACGAAGCGCAGTAATTTTAAGGGGATTTTAAAAGAAAAATTTTTTCTTTTCCGATTCTTAGTGAAACGCCCTTTTAAGCGTTTCGTCTTATACATTAGCGAAATTATGCGGATAATTTAGCCTTCTCTATTCTTTAAACGACGCCATTTTTTTTCTACTCAGATGAGACTTTATTGTTACGTTTAGTTATTTTTGCTTGTCAAGAGCTGTTCAAAAAAATTCCTTGAGATTTACTAAAAAAACTAAACGAAGAAGGAACGAAAAAATAAGATTAACTTGAAACTTCTATTTGGAAATGATTAGTTGATGGTATTAGCAACCCCTCTCCTTCTGTTTCATTTTGGGGATTTTTCAAGAGGAATAAAAGAATTCTCGAATAATGCAGACTATTTTCTTCTCAATTCATACTAATTAACTTAATGTATCTCTTTTTTCCCCTTCTGAATTTCTGCTCTCAATTATTCTTTATTAATATTGCACCATTTTTCAAATAAATTAGCTTGATTAGTAAGAATAATTTAAATAGTAGAAAAGATTCAATTATAAATAATTCCTCTTTGAATTTTTCATGAAACGTTCAAAGAACTGCATTAAGGAATAAAGCGATTTTATGGCCACCCTATCTGAAAAGGATTACTGATTTGTTTTTCATATTTATTTTTTGTGTATCAGAAATTAACACATTTCATTAAGATGCATTTTTTTATTCTAGTATTAACTGAATTATTAAATCATTTACAGTTTTCGGAAGAAAATTTATAAGTTTAAGAAAATTCCTAACACAAGGAATACCTGATTTTTTGAAGACTTTCTAAATCATTATGCTTAAAGAAAGCCTTTGAAATACGCTTACTTGATAATAACAATATATATATATATATATATATATATATATATATATATATATATATATATATATCAAAGATAAATTTCTTATGAGATGGTTTTGCCTTTTTTCATTATTTTCCCACGTCTGAATTTAAAATTAAATTAAATTAAATTACTCGTTAAACTATGCTACCTTTCTTGAGTTTCTTAGCATTCCTTTAAATACATCTGTCTTTTTTTTAAATTTAATGAACTAGTATGCAAAAATAAATAAATACATATTTCAGAATACATAAATATAAACAGTCAGATGTAGAAATACATGCAATCTGAGTATCTATATCCAAAATTAAATTGCAAAATTGTTTTTGCTCCGTAACTTAATAGAAAGTTATTATTGAATGCGAATTTCACATACCCTGTAGTATTCCCGAAAACTATCTTATAACAGGTTATTGCTGAAATTCTGAATATTAAAATATCCTTCTGAAATTTCCTACCAAGCCTATCTTAAGTTTTTTAGCTGTGTGTTTTGTTCATTGGCATAGAAAGAGTTTATACTTAGACATTAAACAAACAAACAAAAAAAATATCCTTCTAAATGTGACAACTAAAAAACATTCTTCTGCAATATTTTTTATTGACAGGTATAGTAAGTTATATTCGTTAATCTTGCTTTTGTATTCATTACATTTTTTATTGACTGGTGACGTTTCTATTTATGAACGAGTGAATATTTAAAAAATTATAAGACATTTAACAATAAATAAAATCTACGGAAAGTTGTCAAAGTTTGAATTATATTACCTAACAAATTTTTAATGATTTAGTAAATTTGTGGATAAAAACTAAACTTTAATGATTTAGTAAATTTTTGGATAAAAACTAAAGTTTAAGGTTACCCCGTTTTAATCATCTATTTTGAAGCAACTGAATAGTTGTCAGCATTGCAAAACTATAAAGGGCAAGTTTTCGAACATGGAGCTAGTTAAATAATATAGTTTTTTAAGGAATAAATTAAGAAAATTCATATAAATAAATATTATAAAAATATAATCTTTAATATCACAGCTTGTATACCATTTAATATGATAAAAGTCCAAATATGAGTTTGACTTGCTTTTAAAATTATGTAATATATATTTTTTTTTAATTAAGATACCAAGCAGTGAAAACAGATCATACTGTATAATGCTTTAACTTTGCCTGGTTTTATTTCATAATCATTCCTGAAATATTTCATAGTATTACAATGAGCCACATATTAAGAAACTGCGCAAAAAACTATGAAAATACAATTTAAATAAAAGAGCATTTAAAGAAGAAAATCAGTTATCACATTTGTAAATGCATATGAATTACCTTTTTCAAAGTACGCATAAAAGTATGCCTTGTTTTGACAATGATTTCTAATTCCAACAGACTTTCTTTTTCTCTGCAGTTTTAAATGATGTCTATGTTAAAAATTGCTATATTAAAAGAAAGCTATATCTAGTAGAAAGAAAATAATGTTTTGCTAACTGTTTACGTCAATTGAATTACAAAAACTATTAATATTTTCGATATTTCTTTTTCTTCATTATTGAAAACTATTATGTCAAATTTTTCATAAGAGTTTTTATTTTTAAATATGAAATTCCAAATGAATGAAATTAAAAATAGTTGGCATTCTAAACATTTTCATCCAAAAACTTTTTTCGGTGGTATTTGTTTCGGTAAAATAAAATATGAGAAAAACAAACTAAATGTAATGAATACTGAATTTTCAGTATTCATTACATTTAGAAAATATTTTCTAAGTAAGAAAATTGAAAACCTTCAATGTGAAATTAATAATAAAAAAAATTATTATTTTTAATTCCATCATCAAGCATATCACGTCTTTATGATTTTTACTACCATGAGGAAGTTACCATATTTATGAATACAGAAAAACATCTGAAAATGAATTAACATAATTCAATGTCATTACATAGTTTCTCTTTTTCTTTTTAAACTTGTTTCTTATTATCATCTTTATAATTTAAATAATCCTTAGCGGACATTAAAGAGAAGGAATAAATTTAGCGTATATTCTTAAATTAACCAAGCCATTTTAAGGCTCACGCAATTAAATTTATAATTTATGCTTATGTGATCACTCAAGAGAGCGTCATAATCATCATTTTATATGCAATTTTAGTCACATTAGCTTTAGTCACATTTTGTTTATATCATCCTAAAATGTGACGTAGATCCATAAATGCCACTGTCCCTTAACAACGTCGGCATAGATTGGAAAGAACAAGCCACTGATATCCATCTAATTCAAGTCAGCAATCCTTTTAGTAGATAATGATTCAGCAGTTCAGGGATCTCAGGGTGCCACGAAAAATTTCGGGAACTTTGCCAAAAACTTAACGGAGCGTTGTAATTTTAAAAGATATTGTATATCGGTTTTGTTTTTCACGTCCCTCCTCCCCCCCCCCTTTCCATCAAATGATTCTAAAAGTCTCAGAGATTGGTCCGTCCGGAAATAATGTAGCGTGTCTTTTTATGGCCCTAAAGTATCACTTGTTATGTCACCCGGGTGAAAAATAGTGAGTTTTTGACGACAGCGTAACTTGACGCTCGGTTGAGCTTACACGACAGTGCAGTTTCCGCGGATGAGCCAGGAATGCGTTTTGCCTCGCCTCAGCTATTGATTACGTAAGGGCTGTAATATCTGTGAAAACTGCTCACCCTACCTAGCAGAAAATTATATCAGTTATTTTTGACGCTCTCAGCACGAGGGAAGAATTTTGAATAAAATTATTAAAGCTGAATTATGCGAAGTCACTTCTCTCGGTTCATTACTTATTATCTGATAATGGTCATAATGTTACTTCAAATAAAACGAAGGTTTTGATATTTACTAGGTCAAGAGATTTGGCCCATTGAATGCTAACACACATACACACAAACACATTTGTATTTATTATTAGTAGACATAGAAATTGAGATAATATTGAAGTTCTTCAGTAAAAGGAAACATAAAACGGGTATACTTTTCCACTGATTCTTGCTCATAAAGTTTATAAATATTGATGTAATGCTTTAAAAATAAATAGGAATTTAATTAAAATAATATCATTTTTATAGCTTTAAAAAAGATAAATTAAAAAAATAACTTCGAAGATTAATATGAATAATTTAAGAACATTATCCATCAAAAATTTCAAATAGATTTTGATAGCAGTCTAAAACAATTTTCTGGAATTAAAAGGATTTGTTTCAGAGAATATTTTACATAATAATAAATAATGGGAATATCATTCAGGACTGAAAATAATATTTGATATTAATTTTGTGTCTTAATTTGTTCTATTCCAGTTGACTAGAAAATTGTGCAAAGGGAATGTGGCTTCTATTATATAATATATGGTGCTATATTTCAAAATTCAGCAATTAAAACATTTTTATAAGCTTACAACAACATTTACAAGAAAGCAACGGAAATTTTCCATATCTTGCAAACTCAGCGTGAATTTCTATAAAGCGATCAATTTTTTAATAGAATTATTTAACTTTAAAATTAGCTCTTGGTTTTAAATAATGACTCAAAAGTATCAAATACTAATCAATATTTTACTAAACTATAGATAATCATATCACCATTATGCAAAAAAATATAATTTTTAAATAACAAAAATAATGCAAATATAACATTAACACATTAACACACACACACACACACACACACACACACACACACACACACACACACGCACACACACACACACACACACACACACACATATATATATATATATATATATATGATCAAAAAGGTCAAGCAATTACGTATGAGTCGATATAATATTCATTATCTAACAAATCCTTTTTCAAATTTTGCAAACACTGTCTCTTACAAAATGTTTAGAAATTTATTCAAGAACTCATAATCCAGAACAACTTATGCTAATAATCCAAGCAACAACTCACGTCTTCTAATTGCATACACCGTCTAAATCTCTGAAAGTAATTGGATACAAGCTTGTTTTCTCTTCGCTGATCAAAGAGATTAATAAGATTATGTGATATTCTTCTTAAACTAAAACATGTGTATATCTATTCTTAGTTATAAGCTCATTTCAATTAATATGCAATAAATCAAGCTGAGATTGTTGTATTCTCAGTTATTAAACATCTACTTTTAGAATCGGTTTTCTGAATGTTGTGAAAAAGCTCATATTTGTTTGTTTTCACAAATAGGCGGGATTCCATAATTAAAATTTCTCTTGCTCAGAACCACCAATAACCGCTACTTTTTCAAATAAATAAATAAAAATGTGCGAAAAATTCTGAATGAAAAGCAAATATCCAGCTATTAAAAAATATGTATTTGTAAATACTGGTATCAAAGGCATGTTTTCTTAGAAATCCATAGCATTTTTTTCCATTGTGATATAGTTGCTAAAGAGAAAAAAACCCTGCAGACATTAGAAGAAATTGGTTCCGGATTCGGACATTGCTATGAAAATTTGAAGCTTGATTTTTATCTACTGAATCGGTGGTTTCCTTTTTCTTACTCTTGGAAAAACTGTTTTCTTCATCTTTCAAGTTGAAAAGACCACGACACTGGTTCTTTAAATTTTATAATTATTTCTTGAAAAAATTTATGAATGATTTAGTTTATTCGGGCCGGCGTCCTGGCATAGGGGTAGCGCGTCTTCCCCGTGATCTGGGCGCCCCGGGTTCGAGTCCCGGTTTGGGCATGGTTGCTCTTCTGTTGTTCTATCTGTGAGATGTGTGAATGTGCCCTCCTGTAAAAAGGGGTTGTGCAAGCGAATGAGGATGCGTGAGTGGCAAAGTCGTACTCTTGGCCCTAGTTGGCGCTGCTATAAAAAATAAGAGACGTTCCCCTTCAGGCTTAAATCGCTGTCTTCGTAACAGTGGGCTTGTCAGTGGCAAGTGCCATAAGAAACAAACAAACAGTTTATTCGGATCTTCTATATAATCACACATTTTCAAAACATAATTTGTGTGGAATAAGGATTGTTTAAAAAACTATTTAATCAACAAAACGCGGTCTCTATACCTCAAGATCTTTGTAAATTTTGAATGCATTGACACAAATCATATAAGAATGCTTTTATGGCTTTACAGCAGATGCAGCAATACGTCGAGAACCATTATATACACAGTGCAGGTTTTTGTGTTAATACATTTTCTGGTGGATACATTTAGAAATTTTTTTAAAATATTTCTTTATCTGAATATTTTTGCAATACTTTTTAAAAATTTTCTATGAAATCTTCGTAGTTTTTCTAATAAATGTTTACGGTTTTTGTTATACTTGAAAATCAGAATATTTTATCATGAAACTTTGTAGATATGGGACATAATTAAACTAGCCGGCACTTAAGATATGCGTATAAAAAGACTAAATAACTTAAGTATGATAAAAATACTAAATATATCTTTTATTGCCATAATAATCTTGGTTAAGCTCATTTATTAACTGCTAATTTATTAAGCACTGAACTTAAAAAAAACATTCAAGAAATATCATATATTTATGACACAAATGATTCCATAGATATAACATTTTATACATCACCATGTACTTCTGCTTTATGTATCAGATTTAATAAGGAGAAAGATGTCCAATCGTAAACATTTCTAGATACTTGTTTTAAGATGTCGTTAAAGTAATTAAAAAAGCATATAATGCAAATAAACAACGTTTTTTAAATGTGATATTTTCTGAAAATATCTGGAGAAAATGTTTTAATTGGGTTCAATTTTAATTAATTAAAATTATAACTAAAATTTTTAAAAAATCTCTCTGTGATGCACATATTTATTTTCTAAAGTATTTATGCACCAAGTGTAGTAAATCTAGCTAGAGTAGGAATTTAATAAAAATTAGCGTTTAAAACGTTTATTCTTTGATTTATTACTTTTACTAAAACCGTGAAACAGTTAAAGAGAATGCTTCATTTAAATTCATTCATCCATTAAATTCATCTAATTTAATTTCATTTTCATTTAAAGCAGCAAGTGTAGTACATTTATGTAGTTAATTATAATTTCCGCAACTTTATTAGGTTTTTCTGCGTAATGCAGTTTGGCATGATTTTTTTTTTTTTTTTTTTGCCTAAGATTCATTAAATTCTTTTAAAATTTAATAAAAAACGGTAAACAGAAGTATTTTCTTCAACGACAGCGATGCTTCTGAAATATTTCATCATGTTAACTTAAACGTAGCCATTAAAATTTCGTGCTTGAAATAGCATGAATGAAGAATATTGCTTAGAAACCAAGCAACCAAAAAAAAGTTTAAAATAATACGGTATCAAACATTTTATCATGATCTTTAAGCCCAAAGAAGCACTCAACCGTATTGCAATATAACTTCATGATTTCCAAAGAAAGTATTCGGAAACGGTATTTGATTTTATTTTAAAATGCCATCCTTCAAGATTCCATTCTGTTTTTAATAACCTTTAATTATACCAAAATAAATAGTAGTGTATATCATTCAGTTATACGGAATGAATTAAATTTTGAAATAAAAATGATAACTAAAGATGGGTTTTAATTTCACCATATTAAAACTGCCGATAACTCTTTCAACGACAAATTAAATTGCAGCTTTTTTTTTTTTTTTCATCTTTTCATGAAATTGTTAATATATAAAAGAACATCCATCATGCGTGCAGCTACTAAGGAGCAATTATGATTATTCAAATTCAACATTTAAAATTATTTACCTTTTTATGTCTTATTGAATTATGTAATTTATTTGATTATGTAATTTTTAAATACATTTATGATTGCATAGATAGTATATTTTTATTATAATGTATATAAAATTTATTCAAAATTCTTTTATTTAATTTTTACATAAAATAAATTTATTTAAATAATTAAAAAACTATATTTATTTTATGAGAAAGCTTATATTAGTTCATCAAAAATGTAATACGAATGAAACAATAAATGGGGAAACTACAAATTACATTTGTAAGCAATCAAAAAATAAAGAATGCATTACATTCAAGAAAAATATTATAAATATCTTGGTTTAGTTTAAATTATAAAAAAAGTTATTTTTTTTTCTGACATTAAGAAACTTTCTTTGATGAAAGTTATCATAATCTATGCTGAAACAGGGTGACTAATAAAAAACAACAAAGAAAGAATAAAAAAGTAGCATGATAAGCTCACAAGTAAAATTATGTTTTTTTCATGGAAAAGAAAAACAATAATAAATGTTGAAGTCATTTTTTTTTCTATTAAAAGATGCCCAAGAACTGCTTAAATATTTGATGGTTTGAGTAATTGGAAGAATTATTACTCCATCAGAAATCAGAAATTCAGTGCGAAATTTTTCATTCAGTAGAAAATGTCCTAAAATCTAATCTTACTTGAAATGAAAATTTAAAGTTTAATGTTATGGTAGCCATTTCCGAATAAAATGTCTACTGATGACGGGAGACTTCTTATGCCCATACATTGTCTGTGTCTGGTAGGAAATGTATACCGCTACACCACTTAAAACGCAATTTAACATACAGTGCTTTGAGTGACCTTTGTGGTGAGCCTATAAGAGGCGAAAGAAAACATTTGCCCACTAGAGGGGAGGGACCTATTCAGGTCCTTTTGTAGTCGGCCTAATGCGCTCATTGTCAATCAGATCAAAGGGTTTTTCCCTCCTTTGGGAATACCAATTCAAGCTATTCTTCTGAGAATAAGAGAGGCTTCCGTTAGCTGGCCGTTTTCTAGGAAGAATACCCATACAAGAAAAAACTACCTATCTCTTTTTCCTCCAAGCGAACTGGAATTGTTCTAATTTTTCCGGGTCATTGAGTTTTATTCCCATGCGATTGTGCTGCTTTATCCGCACTGCCAAGGGATTAATGTCTGTAGCTGTAGTTGTGTCATTTGGGGAGAAAAGATCCATGTTAAATAAAATAGAATATCTAAGAGAAAGAAAATATATTTTCTTGTAAAGGCGTTGATTAAATGAACAATTTTCAATGCTGCAATTATCTCGAACTGAGCCGTGAATCAATGAAGAAGAATAACAGTTTAATTATATGCATAAATTATTTTATGAAAATAAATCACATTTAAAAAATGATTTAAATATTTTACAGTTAATCATATATTTTCTATTTTATGTGCATGTATATTTTGAAACAATATAAAAATCATTCTTTTATTGAATGATTGTTAAACTGTAACTATTAATCCAGTTTATTTGAGTCGGATTTGATTTTTTAATTTCTTTATTTGAATACATCCTTTTAGAAAACATGTAACAAATTCACAATATATATTTAGAGCGACATTCAAAATAGGTGCACATTTACCTTACAAATGAAATCTAAATTTAATCCATTTGTCATTAGATAAAATAAAAAGATTAATAGAAATTCATTTTTAGCACAACAAATTGCAAATTTAAAATAAAAGTGCTTAGTGCAGGAGTGCATCCACTTTTATAGAATTAGCAACTTCTATCCATACAAATTTCTGTTTGCGTGTGATTGATTAGTATTAATTACATACTTTCGGGACGGTACTTTCTCTATTAAAGTAATGAGGAAATTTAAATAAATGGATTGAATGATAAAATAGATTCACTTCATAATGCTCAAATTAAAACTTTTTTCTGACGGCAGCTATGGAGATTCGAAATAGATAAAGTTCCAAAATATTTATCAGTAAAGTATTTTCATGTTAAAGTTTCACACATTAAAAGAATTATTCGAATTTCAAATTGAAATTTATTATTCATTTGAAATTCGTTTAAATTTAAAGTCATGTCAAAAAAATAGTTCATGGATGTTGCTTGTAGTTACGTATACATATTCAATAATAACTTTGATATAATTCATAATATTTAATTATATAAAAAATGCACATTTCTATTATATATATAAAATATGTCTATAAATGTTCCTGCAGAAATGGGACAAGAGCGACTATTGAAGTTGTTCTTTTCTATTTATAATATATAAGTATATCTATAATATCTATACAAGATGATTTTTTTATACGTACTCGCAAAACATCATGTTAAGACAATTACATCTAATTCATAAAAATCTAAGATTTATTTGTATTTTGAATCTTTTTCCTCAAAATTAATCTCACTTAACAAGATAAATGAAATCGAGGTATATTGTGGAAAATTTGTTCTTGTAATTATTTAGATAATTGCATTGCTAAAAAAACTGAAAATTAATTATTGGATTCTTATAACTTCAATGTTGCTATATTAGATTATTCCTAACTTAAAAACATTGGGCACCTAGAAAATCCCTTCTTGGCCGTCCATCTAAAAGAATCGAAGGATTCTTAGATAGTCTATTTTTGTACATGTCTCATTTTGGATCGGATCCAATTCTTTTGACATTGTGCTCCGCAGATCTGATATCCTTGTTTTCGGAAAGTTTAGATTTCTTTTCTCCTAGATAATGCCTTAATTGGATATCAAATTCTTTTTCGCTTGACGTTTTATTTTTATGAATCTGTATTGATTGTAGTGATATATGTGGCTAATTTTATTTTGCATTATCGTGATTAGAAAAGAAATGTGAGACATTTTTGTCAGATTCTGAAGCAATATAAATATAAATTAATCTACTCGTGCATTTATGAACTAGAATTTCTTGATTTTATTTCTTTAAGATATCCGACTAGGTTAAAAACGTGAATTGAGATGGACATTTGAATTTTTTTTAGTTTAAAAAATAGATAAGTTTCCGTTTTTCGGGGTTATCTTTATTTTGTGTTTATTCCAATTAGAAGCGAAGTTACAGAAAACTATTGAGATGTAAGTGATGCTAATTCATAAGCATTTAAAAACTTCAAGTGCATTTCCCGTAGAACGAGGGTTTTTTTTTTCTTTTTTTTTCATAATTTTATTGTAGGGGTATCGTCATTTCTTAAAAAAATAATCAAGATATCTTAACAAATTTATAATTAGTGTTCGTTGCGTTATGAAGAATGTAATGTGCTATGGATTTGATGTTGAATGATGTTCTAGAATTGTAGTGATTGTTTAATGTAAATATTATTGAAAAAATTCTAAAGCTTCATATATGATTCACATTTTTTTTCAATTCTTATACTCTTTATAATTCTTAGATAATAATTATTTATATTCTAAAATATGCTACTCTTGTAATGTTATATAGAATAAGAAAAAAACTGTAACGATCTGCTTTTCTACATCAGTTCTAGTTTTTGCAAATAAATGTTAAAATGTACATCAAAATACGCGTTTTCTTTAAAAGCTGCATCTATATAAATAATTTCAATTTTATTTACCATTTTATCCTTACCTTAAAAAAAAAGCATCAGATAAATTATAAAATATTTGTTTCTTATTTTCTTTTTAAATTCCATCCGAACCTAGTCGGCTGCCTTAAAGCTTGAAAAGGAAATCTTTCATCATCATATCAAAGAATCTAATGCCCATATAGAAAATAATTTCGCATATAAATGTGATATAGAGATGGAATAGTGTTCGTAGATGTGAAACATATCGACCATAATTGTGACCAATCTGTAATATCTGTGAATGCCCTCAATACTTTTAAGCTTTTAAATACAGCGATTGTAAATCGAATGCTGTAAACATGAACAAGGGATTTTTCTTATTTGTACGATTACCTACAACTTACTTCCAGCATAGAAAGATGATGTCGAGATTTACCCTTAACTGGGGAGGTGCGGTCTACGAGACGGCATTTCATTTACACTTAAATTAAATTTTCTAATGAATGTATTTGTATGAAAAACTGCCAATATATTTTACAGATATTTTTCTTGATATATAGATATATTTTAAGAAAATTTTCAATATATATTATCATTGAAAAAAGTAAATGCGTTGGAACATTCATTTTCTTCTCAAATTACATATTACAATAAATACTATTCTTGAAAAAACATATTACTTGTTATTTTTTAAATCATATTTATTTTTACAGTATATGAAGGTATATAGAAGACAATATAATGTAAAATTCAACAATTATATAAAACATTAAAAAAAAAATGACAATGGGTAAAATTGGCCCTATTTTTATCGGCTTGTGCGACTTTCATAGCACGGTTTTCTACTGCATTTTAAACGTACAGGTTAAGAACTAGCATAAAAATTTACCTATAAGTTCTGTATCTATATCTCTTGGTATATTAATATATTTTATAATTTTTTTAAATGCATTATCACTAGAAAAATTAATTATGTTTGAACATACATATCAGAATCAGTTGAATGCTAACTTTTATCGATAAACTCTTCTGTACAATTATCCTTATCATTAAAATTACTTTCTGCTTCATTAAAAGTGTCTGGAGCACTGCTTCATAATTGGATCAGTAAATTGGGTGATATTTCGTGGCCTAAATTTTAGTGAGATCTGCTAAGCCTTGTTTATCACTGGGGCACTAACAGGGAGGTGTGGTTTTACAGACTGCGCTCAAAGAAATAACTGAATTATTTTAAAAAGCAACCGCTGAAATCGGTTGAAAAAGTGCACGTATATTGAAGGTCACAAAATAGGAATCTACAGGCTCAATCCATTCAAATGAGCTAAAAATAGAATAGGGGTGACATAAAATCCATCGCTAACGGTCTCACAGACCCCACGTCCCCAGTAAAGGGTTAAAACAACTTGTATTTTGATTTGTTGAAAGGCTTCTCATGATTTAGTTTCTACTTTCGAAAATTGGCTTTCTTTAATGCATGAAATGAATCACATAAACGCTTGAACCAAGACATTTTTAGAGAAAAAAAAAAAAAAACTATTTAAAATAAATTTTGGAAGATATTTATAAAGGCATGAAAAATGTATTGAAGAAAAAATATAAGAGTTGGAATTACTTTTCTTAAATTCTTAAAAGGAAATAATTTCAAATGCTCAAACATGAATCAATATTCCAAAAAAAGAAAGGAAATTTCATGGATTTTTACCTTTTCTAAAAATTATTCATAGAATAAATTTGTGTGTCTGACATTTCTAACAAAAATTAATTTTCCTATTGTAATATTTAGGTCATTAAATGTTTGAAACACTAAAGAAAAAAATACCGTTCCAGACAAAACCATAATATTTTATTGCATGTTAACTTTCTATGTGTTCCAAACGAGGTCAATAGAAAACATTTAATCGATCATTTTCATTCTTTGAAAACTCTCTGAAACATTTTAGTTGTGTAGTATTGGTTGTTCGAGACAAAATTGTCCACGTTTAATATATTCTTTTGATAAACATTTTCTGTAAAAAAAATCGGGAAACATTTTGCAGAGAAAATGGAGCTCAGAGAAATGGTTGTGAATAAAAGTATCATAAATCAACTTTTGAAATATAACACTCGCTCTGCAGACTAATGATTTGAGTAAGGTACTGTTTTTTATGACCTGTGTTAATGCAATTCAAATAGAACTGTTAAATTTCAAAGCACGTGAAACATATTACAAAACCATTAATTATCAGAAATAGTATGCCTTTGAACAATATGTACTATTTCTGAAATATCATCAATATCCTGACACGTTAATAATACATTCTGCTTTTGATATTTGCTTCTTTCTACATCAACGATCCCATTCTTGAAAACCATAACTTTCTAATTTATACCTTTATTACAATGTCAGCAATATTTCAAACATTATTACTTGGAAAATATTTCTTTTCATCTCATATCCTAAATATCATTTTAATTAGCTTATTTCCTTTCAATTTCCAAATAATAAATTATTTTAGATTTTATGATTATCAGACAAATTGTTTTCTGTAACTGTCAGACAAGACAAGATTCGTTTAAATTAAATTATATTCGTTTCATTTTAAAGAAATTCTTATAATTGTCAGTCATGAAGAAGAAAGTCTCAAGGTTGAATTGTTCACAGAAATTTTGCGATCAACGAAATCAGTAAAACACGTTCGTCTGTTTCAACTATTTTAATCAGAAAAATTAGTTTAAAATGTTAAATCAATTTTAAGTATTTCTTCAAAGTTTTACTATAAAATTATGCAAAGAGAATTCATTTTAATAATTCATATTGATTACGCTAGTTTATTTTATTTATATTTTGCTGATACCATCAAAACTGATACAAAACAGGAAGAGGAGGAATGTGAACCATCGTAATTATGATTCAACACTTTTATTTAATTTGGCATATTTCATGTTTGTAAAGGTGGAGTTTTGCAGTCGCTTTTTTATCTGCTTCCTTTTGAAACAGTTCTAAAAATTAGTTTACATCTATGTTTTTAAAGACAAATAATTTTAATTTTTTCGGGATTTTTTTTTTAAAAAACGAGTGGTACATAATTAAAAAAATAATATTTATCACAAAATGCTGTTAATTTTGAAATAATGAATTAAAAGAATTAAAATATAATTAATTAAAATAAAATTTAAAAAATACTTTTTAAATATTTATCTTTTGCTAGCTAATAAAGTGTGTTTTAGAAACCATTTTTAAGAAATTTCTTCTTGAATTATTTAGACAATGTAATATTCAAAACAATATATGAAATATTGCATAATATTGTTGAGTGTGGAACTATATAATATAATATTTCATAAAATTGTTCAATAATGTGCTACACGCTTCCCTATCTGGGGTGTAAAAGAGCTACTTTACAGACTCATATATCCCCTTTCATTTGGGAAAGCATTGCACATGAGATAAATTTCTGTAATTCTATGTTTATTAAAAGCATTAAGTTGTTTCAAAACATTTCTTTTATATTTTTTATCCTATATTGCGATGCAAAAATGCAGACATTATTACATAATAAAAAAATTAATATGAACTGTGCCTAGTAAAAACAAAAATAATTATCAATTCATTAGTTTTCACCGGAACATTTATTTTCATTAGAATAAATACTATTCATAAAATTCATGAACATTTTACTTTTTTAAGTAAATATCATTTCCATTATGCTTCATTTGAGAGATCTATATTCTATCAATTTTTTTTTCGTAACGAAGTCCTTAGAGCAATTTTGTAATTTGAATAAATCATTTGTGGCACTTCGGGTTTCAAGAGGATAAAATTTTATTTGCTTCAAAGCAGCTTTGAATAAATAAAATCAGCTCAATGTTTATTCGCCTATTTGTGAATTGCCGTTGCACGGAAATAAATAATATACTATGTATTTAAATATTTACGAATTCCAATTTCCTTTTCGTTCAACATATTTAAAGTAAATAAAAGCTAATTTTAAGCTAATATATTGAACCTATAGTTTTCAATATAATTTTAAATAAAATTAAAAATATTTCACCGTTTTGAAAATTAAATATACATTTGTAATTATTTTTTAATCTAGAAATGAATTATTTTGAAATATTACACTACGAAAGATATTATTTCAGTGATTGGACTTTAATTCTTTAAAAAGTAAATAAAGTTATTTGACGATTTTCTAATTTATCTTAACTGTAGTTGTATCAATAATAATTAAATATCTTTGATAAATTTCAGTGATAAAGACTGCAGATGATTTTGCCAAAGTATAAGTTTTCCAAAAACATAATACACTAACTTTCAGTGTTTAGAATAAATTTGAGAGAAAAAACAATACATTTTTTTTATTTGTCATAGATAACTCTATAACCAAATGAATATTCCTGAAAAACACATATTGCAGCTAAAATCAATAACATATTTAAGAAATGATATAGCAATAAATTTTTCAGATCCCAAATCATAAATTCATCTCTCCAGTTTAATAAACATTTGTTTGTATTTAATTAAATTATTTTCGAATTATATGAACATTTGATAAATAATTCTTGTGAAGTTTTTTTGAGAAAATAACCATTCCTCCAAGATTATTTTAATTCATATCAATACATTGGCCATCTTATGGAAAAAGTCGCAAATATTTATGTTAGGAGCTCTTTTTATAGCTATTTTTATGTAATTAAATAAAAATCCTTTCTTTTCAAAATATGGCTTTAAATCTGTCATACATTCTCAAAATAATAAATTTTTAGCATTAGTTTCATAGTGTCTTTTTGAAATCTACATTAAATCCTATAAATTTATTGATAATTCAATTTCTTTAATCAGAGGAAATTAGGGTTTTAAGCAAAAGTGTACGACAAAGGCTTCCTTTCACAAAGCAGCTTATTATTTGCCAAACATCAATTTAGCCTGTTATTTTTAAGCATTTTCTATTAAAGCATATATAAAGAAAGATTCTATAAAAAATGTCTTTTTATTGTAAATTTTTATTCAAATTTTAATGAAAAGCATATGTGAGTTGCTCGAAGGAAAGAATTAATTATAAATATGTTGTCATAATAATCTATAATATAGTTATTAACTTGTAAAATTATGTGTAAAGTTTCAACAAAATACGAATTTTTAATTCCAGAAACCAGAAATTATGCAAAGTACTATAAGAATTTCAGCAAAATGAAAATATTTCATAAAGTATATTGTAAGGAAGTATTATACTATGATCATACAATAATTAAAAGAATAGCTTATAAATTCTATGATATTATCATGTAAAAGCTTTCATCAGAATAACAAACTAATTAATTAATTATTGAATTATGTTAATTAAACACATTAATTGAATTATTGTGCATCTGGTTAAAAAAATGTTAATGCTTCCATTTTCAAAAAATAATATTCTTTACTTTTTTCAAAGTGTTATTTTCATATTACTGTCATAATATCAAAATTTTAATTATTTTTTTATCGGCATTAACTATAAATAAATGAAATGGGTATTGATCATTTTTATATCAATGTTTGTTAGACATTCAGTACTTGCCCAAAGTTAAAATAATCACATTAAAAGTAAGGAAATGCCTCTAGGAAAAGAATTCCCTGATTAAAATTATCTTTATTCTAAGTTAGTATTTAAATGCAAATGTTTTATTTTAGTTTTACCTTAAATTAAATATCTTAATGGATTTATCGAAATTCTTTAATATTACTCACATTCTTTTCTCAGAGAAATATATTAATAATCCTATTTAATTATTACTGATTTTTTAATTGCTATTTACAAATTTCACATCAAATATCATCAAGTTTTAAAGCAGTACGAGCTTTGTCCGCTTATTCTTAATTTCAATATTAAAATTTTTCAAGTCATGCAAAGAAGATAATTTTAGTGAGAGAAGAACTTTTTTTTAAAATTCATTTTAGAAAGTACCGCTTGAAAATATTTTCTCATTTTGAAGATTAAAATGAATTTGCTTCAAATCATTGGGGAGAAAAAATGTTTTCTTGAGCTACCTTGATGAAAAACATTTTATCATATAAGCGAAATTTTAATTGTATGACATAATTAGCAGAAAAATATGTAAAAATCTTCAACAATAAAAATCCTCTATCATCAGAGTAGCTTCTCCTTTATAGATATTCCATTAGAATATTTAGAAAACACATGCTGCACCAGTTCCTTTTCATAAAAGATGGAATATATTTAAAATAGTCCATAAAAAGAATTGCTATCAAACATTTTAGCAGAATTCGCATTTAATCCCATTTTTTTCCTATAAAATTTAAAAACGTTTAGCTAAAAATATTTTCTTTTCATTAAAATTTCATCAATAAAAGTACCACGCTTCCTATTTATAAGTAAAAGCTCAATTTGATCGCATCAAATTATTCTAATTTCCCTGAAGAATTTAAAACACTAGTATATGGAAATAACCTTTTCTTCCGAATATCTTTCATGCAAAATTAGCTTAATTAAATCGTAAAAAATAAGGCTGCATACTTTTATTAGTGATTCCCTTAGAAAATCAGTGAATATAAGACGATGAAAATCACTGCAAATTCAGCAGTTATAATTATGTGCTGATAATTCAGTTGCACATGAAAGATAATTTTTTGCTTTTACTTTTGTGTAACTAAATAATTTTAATGAGTATCAAAGGAACCTTTTTTGTGGTAACTGCAGACTTATGAAAAGTATAAACTGCAAACTTTAATTTATAAAAAAATATGTGATTTCAAAAATGCTGCAAAAAATAAATCGATTAATAAGTTTCGAATTTTTTTCTTCATTTTAGAATAAATTGCTTTATTAAAAATATCAGCACATTTCAGGTTATGAAAGAATATATTGAACGCATCAAATGTTAATGGAAAATTCATTTTATTCTGTTCATGATTAAAAAAGCGAAAATTAGAAATGTTTAAAAAAACTGTTTTGTCTGCAGCTTAATAGCATTTAGGAGCTGGAAATCTATTTGTAAAACACAACTTGTTTGAAAAAAGTTTTTTTTTACAAAAGCTCAACAAGCAGACCGTTTTCTAAATTTGAAAATGGTTAAGTCTTTAATTATAGGCGCTCACTGAAAAATTGCTCAAGAAATTTCAAACAGAATTTTAATTAAAAATGAATCGAAATTTTAACGATTAATCTCAATAAATTCAAGGCACATTTATTTTTAGATGATTTTGAAACGACAAATAATCAGATTTTCATTTCATACAAAATTGATTTATGTAAAATTTTAATGCTTATATTAAAATATTTTTTCTCATGCGCATATTTATATGTTTACACATGAACATATTTATAAACGTTCTACTTCGAGCCATATTAAATACATTTATCCACGTTCTTTAAGGTTTCTGTAATCACAAATATATTTAAAAAATAAAATAAACCCAAAATGAAAAAGAAAAAAAATTAAAAATATTTTGCGAAATAATTTTTTAAAAAAATTACAAAAACAAGATATATTTTTTAATGCTGAATCGTTTTTTTTTCTAAATTAAATGATATGAATATTCTCATGTTTGACTTTCACTTGATAAAACAATGAACAGTAGCCGAGATACTATATATAAATTGCATTAAAACTTTATAATACTTGTCCAATGACAAATGCATCATAATGTTACTATGTTTTGGATTAGATGGTTGAATATCCTTTAAAAAATTTTTACTATAAGAAATCTTCTTTTCGCAGCATATTATTCCTATTAGAATCTCAAAAAAATTTTTAAACAATAAAAATTTAGTTCCATTTATTTTTGTGTTGTGTTCAATAAAATTTAAAAAAAAAAAGATTTATAATAAATATAGATGATTGTGTATTAACTTTATATTTATATATTCTAAATACAGCACAATAAAAAATGAAATAGGAAAAAATACTTTCATGCTAATGATTAATTTCCCTCTACATCTTACTAAGAAATTTATCCTTCATATAAAATTACATGATAAAAAATATCCGACAGACAACTTTGAATAACTCCTGCAAATTTTTTCCATTTGGACACACATTTTTTCTTCAGTAGGGTAAACATGTATGTGTTTTCTTAATCGAGTATACAACAATCAGAATCTTTACAGAAAAAAATATTATCAAATCATTTTCATTCATTGTAAATAACTGATTTTCAATTTTCTGATTCTCAAAAAGATAACTTATGAAACTGAAATAACTTCATATTGAAGCAATTATCAAAGACTTTTACTCAACGCTTTATAATTTTTTTTTTATCATGTATCAATTATTCGTCGTCCAATATCCTTTAATACTTTTTGATGAAAAACTAATAAGCGACACTCTATAACTTACATTTGCTGTACATTTTTAATCTAATTTTTAAAAAATCAATTTCTTATAAATATATTAATATTTCTTTTTAAAAATTTCTTTGTTTTTCCATTTTTCTTTTCTAATTGCTTGAAATTCGATATTTATACTTCATATAATAAAGGCCTTGTCATTATTTCTTTTATAAACATTTGCATTTTTCTGATGGATTTAAAAAACATGGAAAGTTTAAAAGACAAATATACTATATATTTTAACGAAGTCTATAGCTATTCTTAAGTTGATTAAAATAAATTTAGCAAAGTAAAGAAAAATAGAAACCCGAATTTGTTATGCTTCAATTTTTCACCCTATCAACATGTACAAATAATAAAAGGGTAAAAAAGTTCTATTACATAGTTGAAGTACTAATACGATGACCTCTTCTTTATTATGTTATTAATTTTAAAGCGAAATTTTATTTTAAACCTTACTAAATTTCTGTTCAAAATAGTTAATGTTATTTTCGTATCGTTTTATAAATCGAAAAAAAAAGACAAATAAATATGTGATGGAAATCCAAGAAAGGATATAGCAAAAATTAGAAATGGCGATAAAATAGAATGTAATGGATTACATTCAAACTAGTTCCCCATTTCTTATTACAGCTGTATTATAGCTGCAGTTTCTGAAATTATATGTTAATTTTATATCATAAAATCTACATATCTAAACTTTTTTTTATTCTCTGTAGCTTAAAAGTTTCAATTTTTAAAGATCAAAAGGCGTATTTTATTGTACACTGCATGTTCTGTGATACTAGTGTTGTTTAAGATATTTAATGATTATTAATTATTATTTTTTTAATATTTTAATTTAAATTTTAGTATTATAGTTTATTTAGTACTTTAATTTTCTGAAATGAGAGAAGTTTCTGTAATGAATTTTCAAAATGTCTGAATGTTCTGAATTTGATTATTCATGAAGAATGTAAACATATTTTTCTTATTTGTGAATCCTTAGAAAAGTTATATTCTAAAACTGCATTAACACATTAGTTTCTTTATGTCTCATCTAGGGATTATATATAAATAGAAATTAGGTAATTAAAAATTTCAATAAAGATGTTGCAGAAGACCGAAAAATGAATATATTATTTTTCAGTGATTTATATTATATTTTAGTTTTAAGCTATGCACCTTATTTTTTCTGAGTTTTGACAATCTAAATTGTTTAAATAACGTTTAGCATCAAACCTGCATTTCCTACAGAAGCCCTTCAGAATGCTTAATTTCATCATCATGAATGAATTTTGGAAATCCCAATCAGATAGTATTCTCCCAACTCATGTTAAATGGAGATCCGTGATTAGTTCTGGGACATGTACTCCGAAATCTACTCACATTTTCGTTAAGATCCTCCTTTGTAAATAAAGTTCCCAAGAGGAAAGAATGCAGCATCTCTAGGTAAGCTACTAGTTATGGGATGTTACTTCCTCTAGCATAAAGAGAGGTACTTCCACTATAACAATTCCTGAAATGAAAAGTAGATTGGTTATTTATTTCCTTACATACACTGTCCTCTTCCTTTACTGGAAAGAATCCAACGCACTTTAAAAAGAAACTGAATAGAATGAGAAAATGAAGGGAGAAAACAAAAGAAAGAAGTTTAGGAAAAAAATTGAAAAATAGAGGGGAAAAAAAGGAAACTACGTGACTTTTCTCTTAAACAAAAAAGCTATATATTTTCATGCTATACATTTTTGTTTCTTTTTTACCAACTTAAAATCCTCCTTGAAGAGGAGGATGGACGATGTATTATTCAAAATTTTAAATTGGATATACCTACATGGAATATTTATAAAATGCTGTCGTTGGTGTATTAAGCATTTTTGTCATCATTTATAATGCTGAAATCTCCTTCGCTTTCTACCAAGTATTTCTTTCTCGGCTGCATTGTAAAGTATAATTTACTCTACCTTTATTGAATAGAGATTTAAATTCACTGAAACATCTCGGAGATTTTTTTCCTCGTAAAAGAATTGCTGTTATACATTCTTCCATATATAATTTAAAAGCGTAAGATTGTTTGTGTTTCTCTTTTTATAGATTTCGTATCAAATAGTGAGAGTGAATTCACACTGCGTTTTCAAATACATTTGTAGCGCGTAATGTATTGTTAAGTATATATTAGTTTTTTAAGTTTTTAACTGTCAGAAAGTACCATCGGTGAAGAATTTTTTTTTTCTTTCATTTTATTAAAAACGCTCCCAATATTTAACTTGGAGGTGTGGTGAAAGAAATTACTTGTGTCAATCATTAAAAGTTAATCAGTGACGTTGTGCGCATTGTTGGCAATCTAAAATATCCCAGAGTCTCATTGAAATACCTCTAGTAACAATTATCTATGTCGACTTTTTTGTTACTTTCTCGCACCGAAAAATAGAGAAATTATTGAAATTTTCAAAATAAATGGAATTTGATGTTTTGATGAGTCTTCACATTTTGAAGTACACATATTTAAAAAGAATCTGAGTGTCTGTCTGTGAAAAGAAAATAACTCAACTCAAAAATAACTTTGTTGGTCTGTGAAAAAGATAACTCGAAATTGTTTTAAGCTAATTGGATGAAATTTGGATTTTACACCAAATTTATACTATAGATATTATGCAATATATTATAGATTATATGCAATTGTCCCATGAGGCATTTGCTACATAGCTGCTTTTACTTCAATTAACAAAATTCATAACGAATAAAATAGTGCAGAAAATTAACTATGGATACTTAATTTAGTAAACACACAGTTACATGAATACCAAATGTATAGTTTGTACAATTTTTGTTGCCATTTCATTAAAATTAAAATTTATCACATAACTTCAATTGTTGTCACAGAATTATCGCGTCTAGATTTTAAAAAAAGCATTGATTTATAGGTAGTGAACCCCTTCAAAGATTTAGTTTCAGATTTAATACGAAGCTTCACTTCAGATGTTATATTTGTGTATCGAATTTTATCCATTTTGCTATTTTCTTTTTGTAGTTATCGAGTTGCACTGCCGGACAAATAGCATCTTCTGAATGGGCGGCTTTTAATATTTGATATAAAAATCTAGATTTGATGTAAAGGCTATACATTAAAATTTCATCTATTTCACTCACATAATTCGAATTTTTTAATGATTGCAATAACTGTTTTCGATTACAGTACTTTTTACAATGCAATAAGAGGAAATAAAAAGACGAATACAGGTTCTATGTCTTTGTGAATTAGAAAAATAAAATAATCAGCATTCATCAATTTCTGAGAAAATAATTAAAATTTAAATTGATTCCAGCAATGTTTGTTCAGATGCTTTTGTCTTGAACATTGTCTAATGTATTCGTAAGATTCTCGCCTAATCAATCAATGTAGAATTAATTTTCAATGAGGAATTTTGGTGAGAGAATTTAATAAATGTAATCAATAGATACAGATTAAATACATTTTTAAAACATTAAAAAATGCAAATTTTAACATTAATGCGTTTGTTTTTCCAATTTTATTTAAAGTACAAGAAAGCAATCGGCTTTTGGTTAGTTTAAAGAAAACAATCGTAATTCGATATACACTACTTTTAAGAGTTAATTTTTTTTTTTTTTTTACTTTGCATTAATATTTGTATTTGTATTTTTACTTTGTATTAATGTTTTAAAATTTTACAAGCCTTTAATGTGTTTCAGAGATAACACAAGCTTAAAATACTTTGCTTATTCATAAATATTTTGCAAATATAAAATTTGCTAATTCAAAGTTTTGAAACGAAGTTTCTCTCTAATGTATATCATAATAAATGAAATCAAATTAAAATGCAATGTTATTTCATCTAAAAAATGTCGAGAGACAGAATGATATATATTTTAATGATCACAATTGGTAATATTATAAAATATTATCAAGAATTATATTTGTATTTTATAAAGCATGCATATTATATGTTCCTGAATTTATTTCTAATAATGCGTGCAGTCCCCCCTCTCCGTTATTTGTGATAATGCATGTTTTGAGTTTTTTTTTTACTTTGCATTAATATTTGTATTTGTATTTTTACTTTGTATTAATGTTTTAAAATTTTACCACCCTTTAATGTGTTTCAGAGATAACACAAGCTTAAAATACTTTGCTTATTCATAAATATTTTGCAAATATAAAATTTGCTAATTCAAAGTTTTGAAACGAAGTTTCTCTCTAATGTATATCATAATAAATGAAATCAAATTAAAATGCAATGTTATTTCATCTAAAAAATGTCGAGAGACAGAATGATATATATTTTAATGATTACAATTGGTAATATTATAAAATATTATCAAGAATTATATTTGTATTTTATAAAGCATGCATATTATATGTTCCTGAATTCATTTCTAATAATGCGTGCAGCCACCCCCCCTTCTCCGTTATTTGTGATAATGCATATTTTGAGTGTTAAAAACTTTTTTTACCAAAAATGAGATACTGATACATAGAAATTTCGTCAACTAGTAGCTAATAAATGATCAAAAAAGGAATTTTAAACTATTGATATTGTTTCAAATGATTCCAAAAGATTGCAAAATGATGATATGAAGTATTGATAATTCATCATAATAATTTCATTTGCTTTTAGAACTTTATAAATAATGTGTTATGAAAGATGAAACTCGAATTAAATGAGGAATATTCTTATTTACAACAAGAAAATGTTACATTAATAATGTTTCTATAAATGCGTATATCTTGCATATTTTTAACAAATGGAGCATATTTCATACTCAAATTACTATTCTAATATGTTCTAGAACATCTTATTTCATGACATTAAATCTCCACATATCAATCTTCGAATGCTACTATTGCGATTAAAAGATAATTTAACTATGTTTATAAATAAGTTTGAATGTTTTAAAAGGGAAGCAAATATAATCATATTCATAACAAATTAAATATTATATGAATATTTTTGATTTTCTCTTAAAAAAGTGATAATTTTCCTGATTTCAGAAAAACTGCTTTTAGTTTCTAAACATAATGAGGCATAATATAATAGCATTAAAATGGTAGCTTTCTTTACTTTTTGAGTAAAATTGCGTAAATGACTATAAGAAATGGACATTAAGCCTAGCTTCCAAGATTTGCTATGCATCGATTGTTAATCAATGTATATTTGTATAGTATAAGACTAAATGAAACTGGTAAATCTGATTATAATTCCTTAGTAAATCTCTCAGACTACTAACGGATATACAGTGAAAAAGGAAAATGCTGAACGAATATATGACACTTATAAAACAAACTGTGTTATTCATATATAATAAATGACATGTAAACCTACTGGTCTTCACAAGTATGAAATAAAAAAATTTTTAAGCAAAAATGACCTTAAAATTGTATTAACTGAAGCAAAAGACTTATAAAATGTGTTGGAACAAGCTATTTAATGCGTTTCCCTACTATCAATACATTGTTCCTTATTACGCCCATAAATACAATTTTCTCATGAAAATAGATTAGTCCCATCAACAAAACAAGACCACCTCCAGTGGAGATTATTATGTCTCACAGCGATTGCATTTCTGCTTTTGGCTATATTTAGACATCCATAAAGAGTCTTATGGCAGTTTCACTGCACATCTCATTAACTTTAAGTTAATTAACAGTCTGAAAAACTTACATTGTAAATGAATAACAATTAGTTTATATATAAACAGAATATGAGTTAATTAAATTTTAAGAATACATTTTTAGGTATAAAAGAATTTCCCTAATATACAAAGTTTCATTCTATTTTTCCAGATAATCGAATATTTCATGAAAAATTAGAGTTTGCTGGAAATTTCAACTTTCAATTCGTTAGAAAGAAGTCATTTGAAGGTAACAAAATATTAAAATTCGTAAACATGTCTGTTTTCTCCAAAATTCTATATTAAATATTGAAATATTTTAAATAGTGGGATTTTTTTACTTATTTTATATAGTTTGGGCATATTATTTTTTGAGTCTTTTCTTGAAGTAACTTAGTTTAAATATTCATCAACTCCATAAATACCGTATTTTGTATTGTTTAATTGAATTTTTTTTTGTTCATAAAAATACCAAATTGTATGTTTAGTTATTCTTCAAGAGGAAAGTAATTTTTTTTTAATTACATACGGTTTCCTCATATATCAAAAGAAAATAAATAAATAAATAAAAACTTTGTGTCGAAGAATCCACATTATTTTTTTCCTGTAAAGACATGCTGAAAAAATATAAGGAACATCATAAATGCCTTACCACGTAAAGAATATGATTGCATATTTACAAGGAGTAAGAAACAAATAAAAATATTTTAAATTTAAAATAAGAAATTAAATTATTTTAAGTTTTAAATTCGCTCTATTGTTATACATAATTTAGTATTCGGAGATATATTTTGCTTTAAAAATTTCAGTATTTGCAACGAAGACGGAATTTTTAAAAAATTTCTTTCATTTGGAAAGTTTTTTCCTTTTAATTTAACTCATATTACGCACAATCGAATGATGGTAAGTTTTCTTTAACTGTAATAAAATCTATAAAAATTAGTAAGGCTTTGACTTTTCGTTTTCCACAATGGAGTGATTTCTGTAACATTCTATTGTATGAACTATAATAAAAAATTACAACATAAAGTTGAAGCCATAAATTGGAGTGGCTTTTAAATAAGATACTTTGTTACTTCAAACACTAATGTTTCAATAGACAATTATATTATATTCACACCTACATTGTTCTAAGGCATTTAAATTAAATTTCATTTTTTTGAGTGCGAAACATTTCATCTATGTATAAAAAATATCGACAAATAATAAATGCTACTTCAAGATTTTACAATGTCTGTGACATGATTAAACTTCCCGTTTCTCATACGCAAGCTAAATTAGAAACTCAAATAAAAGTGTATGCTTCCATCGGAAATTTATGTTTATTCTAGTTTCCTTAAGATGAAATGTAAGCAAAGTCATGAATAAATGAAGTTAGTTACACTTACAAATCAAGCGAACATAAAAATAATAATTTAAAATTGCTAACAAAAAACCAAATCAGCATAAGATACTGAAAGTACACTGTCACCGCAACTTTATCCCACTAAACTTGCAACATAAAAAGTCTCATCACTCAGTGAACGTAGAAACTTGAACTTAATTAAGGAAAGGCAAAATTCTTTTCTAACAAAAAAAAAGTGGGAAAGGCAGAAAGGAAGAAAAAAGTGGGACATTTCATGCAAAAAAAGAGTGTTTTCCGAGCAAAACTGCAAATAATACTCCTGAGTTGGAAAGAAAGTAATAAGAATAACAACGAAATAAAGAAGTGTTTGCAAAAGTGCCAGCTAAACACAATTATTTTCCTCCATCGCGACTTTCCAGTCTATTTGGTATTCCACAAGATTATATTTAAATCCCCCATCGTACACACATTTTCCTTAGGTATATAACTTCAAAGAATTTTATCCATTTTAGACACTTTCGTTGTAAATCGCTTCTTTTAAAGATATTTTTCTGCCACTACCGTAAAATGGCGCAGACCGTTCGCATATAGATTCAAAATTTATTCGTTTTTCTTCTCCAGTGTTTTAGATGTAAAAGAAATAAAATCGATTGCAGACAATTTTTACCAAGTTTTCTCTTTTTTCGACCATCTTTTAACCTTAGTCGAGAAAATTAATTAAATGAGGTGATTTTGCCCGCCGTCATCGAATCGTCGTTTTAATTTGAATTTGTGTTCGTTTTCTGAAACCTCATCACAGGATAATATTCATGAAATTGGAAATTTTTTTTGCTCTTTCCCTATCATGAATACTGGAATCTAACGCGGAAATTAAAATTTATGCACCTGGACCAGGATAAGATCGCATGTACTTATTTACTTTGATGGCGGTAAAAATATTTACTTAAGGAATAGCTCAGTGAATTAATGAAAATTCATAAGCACCAAAAATATTGGAAATGAAACAGGATTTCTAAATTTAAATATACGTATACCTCTTAGGATTTGGTTTCCAATTGGGATTGAACTTTTTATTGATTTTGGTGGCAAATTTATACCCTTGGTGGAATAACTTAATTCTTCAGTAGCAGATAAAAATACATGAACGTCATTGGGAAATGAATTAAAGGACAAACAAATGTCTGGTATTTATAGGGCAGAGTTTGATACCATATGCAAAGAGACTTAAAGAAAATAAAAATCGATAATCAAAGGTCTGTGTAGTTCTATTTTGCTTAACCAGCTTAAGATGTCATATGTTATGCATTCTCGAACATTTTTCTTATATATTTTATCTGATATATGCATTTTGAATTTTGTTTCAATATTTGTTTTTCTTGCTTTGTCGAGTCTTTTGAATAAATAAATTAATGCATTTTGTGACCCAATACAATTTTTTTTCATATGTAATGAATTATATGCATAGTAATATTCTATAATCTTAGAATCTATAATTTATGACAGAATAAAAGCAAAATTTATTTAAAATTAGAGACAAAAAGAATAACTGGGAACAAGCAGCAATTAAGAAAAAAATTCATCAGTTTGTACCGATGAGGCTTTAATGAGCTGAAGAAATTGGACCTTCTATAAGAGACTTTAGATTTGTTTCGCATTTTTGTTCAATGTCATATCTCCATCTTTATATAAATTAGTTAGAATCGTGCAAAAAAAAAATGAAACCAAAACTTTCCCTATCATTATTATTTTTTTTATCGGGTATATATTTAAAAAAAGTGCTAACGCAAGATTATATATTTCTTGGATAGGTAAGACAAATTGTTAGAACTGAAATCAATTTACATTTTGTAATTTCTATTAAGAAACAGGTTATTGTTTTCGATTGTTGCTAACCATATTTATCATGGAGTATGTGGAAAAGGCTTCTATCAATATATTTAAATTCTATATTTTTCATCTATTTGGATGGATTCATTATATAATAATAAGTGACATTGAATCTAGTAGACGGTAGATATCCTTTTCATCAATAATGTTCATCATTTTATGTCAAATCAACAACCAATATTTTTAAAGGAGCTATCATATAATCCACATATATATAACTTTTTTAAATCCGAAAGCCGATAATTATAATGAATTTCAGTCGTTTGGCGTTAAATATGGAGATAAATGTGAAAAATGACATCGAAAGAGAAACAAACATGCTGCTGATGGATGAATCTACTGATTTTTCACTTTTTTGAATGTGAAGCCGAGGCTGTGGATATGGTGGAAATATTTTATTTCGAGTCATCCATCTTTGATTTTTTAATAAATATGTGTATTTTAATCACTCAAGTTGAAAATACTCGAATGAATGCCAATTATTCTCACGTATGTGGAACTTATTTAGTTGACGGACTTAAAGCTGGTACGATAGATTTGGAGATACTCAATTTTTTCTAATTCAAAAGTAGTTTTGATCAATAAAGAGGATTTAAAATTTCCGAGATTTCGAGGAAAGTTATTCTATCGGATCTTATTGTGTAATATATTTTTTCAATGAACCAAAATGTCAGAAAAAATGAATTGATGAGGAGATTGAAGATTCTACTTCAAATGAGAGCTGTTTTTCTGCTGTTAAATTAACCCATTAACTGTTATTTAAAAACAAATTAAGCCAAATAGGCTATATAAAAATGCATAAAAATTATGTAAAAGCAATATTATATTCTAATTATGTTTTGTTTTGAAATTATTTGATGTTTTTGAAAAACTGTATCATTATAAAATGGTCAATAGAATTATTTAAATAAAAAAAGACTGAATAATTCATAAATTACTTCAATAATTTCTAAATTACATATATATGTACGGTATTTATTTATAATATAAAAACCAAACCAAAAATATAATAGTTTATATATGACAATTTAGTTCCATTAAACTTACAAACGAACTTCAAACTCCTTCGCTTGTTGTAAAGGTTGTAAAGAAACGAAGCATATAATACATATGTATATATGTGCGTTTGTGTGTGTGTGTGCGTATTACCAATATATATACATATAAAGAGATCAATGAAAAATATTTACTAATATATATATATATATATATATATATATATATATATATATATATATATATATATATATATGTGTGTAGAATGAAATTTAACTGCCCAGAGTACAAATATATTTTTGATGCCGAATGTATGTAAAATTCATAATGTTAATGCTAAGGTATTGAAAGACATAGTTTTTTCTTCTCATTTGAAGTTTGTTTTTAATTCTATTTCCTTCAATTCATAATTTTCATCCTTGACTTTTTTTATAAATATTTATTGTCCTTCTTTTCCCAACAAAACTGGAGATAGAATCATTATAAATTATTCCAAACTGAAGATGTTACATTGTTATGATAGTTTAATTTGAAATTGTAAAAAGATTTTTCATGTTGTAAAATTAATTTCATGTTGTTTAGATGCATCGAGAGCCGGCAGTGAATTAAAATTTGAAGCAATATACAGTATTCTTCCATAGTTCCAAATATATTCCAAATCCTTTCAGAATCCAAAGACGAGTCCCAATTTCCCGAAAAATTATGAAAAAATTGGGAAAACATAAAAAGAATTGTGAATGTTCCTCTATCTGAGAATGGTTACTCATCAAAATCGTTTAAAAAAGCTTAATAATCTTATCATACCTGATTAGATACCATTATATATTAGGTATATTTTTCAATTAATACGTCATTTCAAATAGAAAAAAAAAGGCATTTGAAAAATTCATTCCCATTTGCTTTAACTGAACCTATTTCCTCTTAATTTTCAAATACTGCAATAACTATATGACATTTATTTTCTTCTTATTGAAGTCTTTAATTTTTTCAATAATAAAATTTTTCTTTCTTTTGAATTGAAATTATAAATATTTTTTTTGTGGAAATAAAATACATAAAATTTAAAAGACAGCTTAACAGCTTTTTGTAAATAAGTTTTTGTGAATAAAAAAAATATGCATTTTTACGTTGGAATATTCAGAATGCTTATATATGAAGGTGGCTACGTAGATGATAATATTAATTTAACAGTTATATTATTATGTAACTCTAAATAAAATAATAAAAAAATATTGTTGCATATAAAAAATCTTTTTAATTCCTTAATTAATTTTGTCATGAAATGAAAAATCTGCTTTATGTGATGAATTTCATTACACAATTTTTTACTTGTTGAAAATATATAAAATCATTAATGTAATGATTCTTAAAAAATAATAAGTTTTTAATACATTAACGAAAAAATGGTATGCATTTTTAAAAAAAATCGTAGAATAAAAATTATTACCTAATTCTAAACTGCAAATTTAAATCAACAATATTAAAAATGAAATTGCTTTGTTCATTTAAACATGAGAAAACCAGACTTCTGACACTAATGATGATATTAAAGTAGTTTGCCATTCTCTTTCGACGCAGTTAACGTAAAATGAGAATGCCCCTTTCTTCATTAGCATTCTGCAGACAACACATATGAGTTAACGTATTCAAAGTCACGCAAAGTGAAAATTTGGCTAAAACATGTTTAAACATTTTAGACAAATGAAAGTCAAGGCAATGAAGTTCTTTTATTTCTTTTCTTGAATAATATTACATGAATTTTCTATTTATTCTCATCAGTAAAGTATGTAAATTTTCTCACAGGATGACACGGGAACAAAATAAAATGGGAGTCTTACAGAAATTCATAAATTAATTCTGTTATGATAATGATAGCGAAAATTATTTTTTACGCAATATAATAAAAAAAGTAAGACATTTATTTTGTTGTTAAACGCTCGTGAAATATGTGTTTGCTTATTATATTTCTTTCCCTGTAGCCTGTGTTTTACTGAACTGAGCGTAAGTGGACATTTCTAGCGGATAAAGAATTTTTCGTGAGTAAAATTTTAAAAAAGCACGTCACTAAAAATATTTTAATTGTTACAAATTATGCTTTGATTACTATAATAACATACGGTTTTCAAAAAAATTATTTTAACTCTTAAAAAATAATAAAATTTAGAATGCAAAAAACATTGTTAAAAATAATATTCAGAACTGAAGGACTAATTTACAAATAATATTCGTAACTAAATTTTATCACATTACGAATATTTACAGAAAAATTCTCAATGTGATCTTCATAATTATGTAAAATTAGTTTTTTTTTAAACAATATGAATATCATTTTTGATCGAACAAATTAAGATGTTAGAATCATAAAAAAATGTGAGAATTTTTATTTTGGGAAAAATGATTTTCATGTTTTATTTTTCACTATTTTTATTTATATAAAAATTTAATTAAATGCATACCAAATAAAGAAATACAATTTTAATTGTTACCTAAATGTAATCTATTTTTAGTTTAATTAATTCCAGATATTGAATTCAAATTTTGAGATTATTTGTTTTTTATTGTCTAAATTCGCAGATAACCATTTTAGGTCATTTAGCAGACATTTTAGTAAAGATTACAATTATATAAATAAGTTTTTCAAACAAATGCTTTTACTTAAAATAACAATCCCCGCCCCTCCCCAATCCGTAAAAAAAACATGAAAGAATAAACAAAATAATACCACATGAGGATATAGTGTTCATTAAAATATTGATATCCTTCTGAAAATAATTTTGATTTCACTGTATGTATAATATTAATTTATGAGGAAATCTATTTTCAGCATGGAATTTTGAATTAATAGTTTTTGAATTTATATATATATATATATATATATATATATATATATATATATATATATATATATATATATATATATATATATATATATATATATATATATATATATATATATATATATATATATATATTCTTTATTTCAAGAAAATATTGCACATATTGAATCATTTAAGAATCATCACATATACGTTCCTGAAATAAAAAGTTAAAAATTTCGAAATTGTACTAATATAATGTTATAATTGCATATTGTTATTATTGTAATGATGTGTGACATGTTGATTTATGTAACTGGAAAAATGTTCTATTTACATAAATTTATTATTAATGTACGGGCATGAACATATAAATTTTTATAAGGGAATAATAATTTTAACATATTTTTTCCATTTATTAGATATAAATTAAGACCAGTATTTTCAGTTCTTTTAATTTTAACACATATACACAAATTAATAATTTATTTTTAATACATCACTATCATAGAGTGTTTTGTTACAAATATAACACGTAAGCAACACATTGTAACCATGCATATGAAATTTGATGTTGTTTTGTACCACGAAATGAGTCTTTAGCTATTAGCCATCAACTTTATACTAAACTTTCTAACATAAAGTTTGTTTTTAAGAAGGAGAAAAAAAAATGAAAGGAAACCCGATAAAAAGCAAAAAAGAACAAGAGAAATAAAAATGAATGCATTTGAGAATGGTTTTTAAAATAAATAAAAATGGAGTAATTTAGTAGCTCACTGTAGTTTTTGTACATGAAGAAGAAAAATATAAAAGGAAAAAATATGTATACATATAAAATCTCCTTTTCCCTCAGTTTTTCTTTCTGGCTTTTCCCTAACTCGTTATCATGCACCTTCAGACAGGTGAGTGAGTATATGTATTTTTTTCCCTTTCAGTTTTAGTTCTTCTTTTCTCTCATAGGAATGGCAACACTTTTGTTGAATGTGAAGAAAAGATTCGTGTTTTGAATGCTTGATGGCAAAAAAGTAACTTTCTGGGAAGTGGGACAAATTTCGTAGTTATTTTTTTTTATTATTTTTTGGGCAACATTTTGCTTCCACGCATTTTGGCTTGATCGTTACCAGTAAAGAACGTTTCGTGGACTCAGTACAAATCTGAATGTCCAATTTAGAATTTTATATTACGTTTTTGCTCAAGATTATGTTGGAAAGATGCTGTTTGTTGAATTGTAGAATTTTTTTTTCTTTCGTACATGATGTAATTTTCTTCTAACTCTTTCCAGTTTGCAGCTAAAGAGATTTTTAGAAGAAAATTTTTCAAAAAAATTTTTGTATATAATAAAGAAGAAACCGGAGCTTCAAACAATATTTTGTTGCTTTTGTTTCTTACAATGCGTAATAGTATTATAATGTTCGCACAGAAATTGTACAATATAGAACCATGGTTTGTAAGATTTCACTATGTTATGGCCTCATTAAAATACGATTGATGATAACTGTTGCCAATACTAGTAAAATATATGAATTGGTCCAAAAATTAACAAAGAATAGGATTGTTAATAATTATTGTCACTGTTAATCAAATAAGTGAATTGATCCAAAAAATTAACAAAAAATCCGTGATAAGGGAGCAATTAATGATTAAATCTTCTATTGATTCAAGTGTACTTGGACCTTATTACCGATCTTAGGAAGTAATGTGATATAATTTTCATACAAAAAGATAGTTTATTTAGTAGAACATTTTTAAGAAACACTGGTTCACATTACATTTTTCTACGAAGGAAACGAAAATCTCCGTCAAATAGCTCAGGCATAACAAGATATTTTCTGCTAAGAACACATCAATCTATAATCAACAATGTTGGTTAAGTGCAATACCAGAATAACGCTAGCTCCTAAATTATCCGATTCGAATTCCTTAGCAGTGCCATTGGATAGTTTGCTTTGCGACCATTCCTTGCGACCATACTAGTGTGATTAAGCGGCAGTTATTCTTTTCCCTTAGTATTATCTGATTAATATTATTTTAAAAACTAAGAGATCGTATTTGAAACATATACCAGTTACTAATATCATTCAGTTTTATAAAAATTATTCTTAAAAAACTTTTAATTTTTGGAAATTTTAATAATTAATTAATGGTTTGAGGAAAGGCTCATCTCCCTTATCATTTGAAATTCCATCACTTTATTCGAAAAGCACCGAATATTATAACCTTTATCTTTTTTAATGTCATCAATTCATTCAAATTTTACAGAAGAGTATCATCATTTTAATTTGTATCTTTTACAATTTCTAAAATATAAGCATCAGTATTTTTTTTTTTTTTTTACAATTAGACATGATGCTATTCTGACAAATAAAAGCGCAAAATTATTCAAATGCAAATTTGAAATGTAATTTCTCTTAATTGATGTTTCCCTTTGTTTATATTAATTTTTCGCTTGTATAATTTTAAGCACCATATTTTCAAAGGAAAATATTTGCTAGAAGAATGATTCCATCATTCTCATTTTTAAAATTTATTTTATTTTCCGTTTGCAGAACAATAAATATTTATTTTTTAATTTCATTAATTTCCCATTATTCCTGTATAATAAAGGAATTGTCTATTAAAGGAATCAAATTCATGCGAAGGCAAAGCATTCATTTTTTTTCCTAATATGAGGAATTATATTCATCCCTCTTAATGTAACTATTTCTCGCACTGTAATTTCGCCCAACATATACTCCAGGGAAAGTATTCCCGAGATGAATAAATTCATCCATTTGTCAGGATATTCTTCTGAGGCACTTTCGAAGATCCAAGACAACGGGAAAGCAACGAACAGGAATATTTATCGTTGCACAAAGGAGAATGGTATGGGCCATTTTCGCTAAACAATAGAAGCCAAGGGAGTATATCCACTCAGAGAATGTGCGAGGGCATCGAGAAAGGGTGGTCACCAGGTCCTGAAAGAATAAACAGATAATGGGTTTTGTAAGAAGATCGATGAAACGTCTGGGATGGCCATGACGAAAATGTCTGGAAAACTTATCAGAATATCTTACGAAGTCCTCCATGGCCAATATTCTCTCAGAAACTCGAATAAATGCGCTAGTTGTATCGTATCTTTGAGATGAACTCTTCTGCGAATATTATAAATAAATTTCATTCTCCTGTAGGTGGCTATGAAGTAACAATGAAAATATTCACTGCTGGATCACTTGGTTACTCTATTTTATTACAAGGTTAAAATAAAGTTATAATGTTGTTAGTGAGAAAATTAAATTTAAAGTAAAAATAAAGGCGTCTTTGAAATTATCATGCAATTTAAAATAGTTCTTGCCATGTAATCCGAATGGATACAAACAATAGTTTTTCTAATCTGTCTTTAAATATTCCTTTATAATATTTTTACGGGCTTAACGGAAAAATTACTTCTTTCTCAGAGCAATCATTATTTGCACTCACACACACACACATGCACACACACACACACACACACACACACACACACACAAACACAAACACACACACCAAATAAATTTTAATTTTTTTCTAATAAAAGTCAAAGTATTTCAACTGCCAGTTATTCCTTCCAAATAAGGGCATATTTTTACCATGTGTTATAAATATATTTAATGAGATGTGAAAATAATTTTCCAAGAAACTCGGTCTGATATGAAAAATAAGTCAATCCAAAATGGGCATGAGAGCCGAGGAAATATCGTTTAATTATTTCGCTAAGTTATATGTGAAAATGTTTCCTTTAAATATTTTAATATTACATATTGTTTTATAGAAAAGTTCCATCACTATCGTATTTTAAAAAGAGCTTTGGAGGAAACACAATGAAGATATGTCGCATTTCTTATAAAAATATCACTAGGATTTACAATGGTTATGATATGGCGTTATGATATCGTTTAAAGAACTTATCCATTCAGAGAATGTGCGAGGGTATCGAGAAAGGGTGGTCACCAGGTTAATGGAGTTATGATATCGTTTAAAGAACATTTCAAAAAAGCTTTAAAAATATGAAAAATCGATTAACAAGCTTAATTTTTTTTTCAATTTTATTATTCATATGAAAAAAAATGTTCAACAATAATTAAAAATGATTTTTTATTATTTCTTTATTCTTCCGCTGAATATAAACAATTTAAAAACGTATTATTTCTAAATTAATATTTAAAAAATAATTCAATAATTTTAAACAATAAATTTTTTAAAATAATCATATTTTGAAATAATACCCCTCGCATAATTCACTTTTAATTCCTTCTCTTAAACTTTTCCCTTATGTTATGTAAATTCACATTTAAGTTATTGTGCATAAAAATTCTTTAAAGAATATATTTTATATAATATAATTCAAAAATCAAACGATTATATAGTTGAATTAAAAATTGATTTGTTTATATTAAGCATACAAAATATTTTATAAAAGTTAAATGTTTTGTTAAAAATTTAAAATATATATATATTATTTATTGATGAGAATGGAACAATTCGAAAGTTTTATATTATAAAATATTTCATTCATTTCTTTCAAGTAAACCAAAAATCATTTTGTTGATTTTAAAGTGTTATAATGGTACAAAAAATTTTTAATGGAAATTTCAGAAATTGGAAAAAAAATCTGAATAATTGTATTGCATCATTTATATGAATACAGTGAGTTCTCATTCAGTGTATTCATATAAAAGAAACGCTCTTCCAAACAGCATGAATTATTCTAAAGCAATGGAAATATTGTGAGAAATCTTCGTAGAGAGCGATATAAAACTCCATGTAAATAAAGCTTATGGAAAATGTCACACTTTTAAAGTTTTTGCTTTATGGGTTAGGAAAGAAAATATATTTATTTCCTTAATTTTCTTATATGATAGTGAGACTGACAGTTTTAAGGAGTAACATTTCTGTGCAGATATTCGGATTAAAAGGGAGAAATATGGTAGATTTACATATATTCTTCTCATATTGCACAAAGGGAATTTTTCATGGAGTGAATGAATGTATCAACATTTTTTGTGCAAGAGTACGTGAATTAAATTGCACCCAACATTACTAATTAACCATTATATTTCATATGAAACCACGAAGGAAAAAAACAAAAACCATGATCAATAAAATCCATAATTTCAAAATTCCTAAACGATATTATAAGCAAGCTTTATAGCAAGCATAAAATTTTTCACTTATTAAACGAGCAGGTTTCTGGCTCATGATAAAAATACGCCACGCTTACTTCTGGAGTGTGTACACTGTAAGTCTGAATGGTTTGTAAAGATTTCCCTAGAAAATGCTTGCAGAAATATGCGATGGGAAAGGAGGCATCTGCGGTGTTCCTTTTTGGTAAAACCTTGTTATCCGGATTCTCTGAGGAATGAATAAAATCGAGAAAGAATGGATGAATGGCATAAAAAGCGGTCTGGGAATTGAAAGAGAGTATTTTGGATTTAGAATGAAAGTGGAACATGCGCATTATGGCACAAATTTAACGCACTAGAGCAATTGCCACATTTCATTTTTGTCGTATGACAAAATGTTCACATTTCAGCCAGATTTTGCATTATTTATTTTGTAAAGCTCTATTGTAGTGAATGACGTACGTTGATATAATCAAAAAAACCTTGAATGTGTTCATACATACATTAAATACTTTAATTACCTTACTTTGTTCCATGCTTGTACTGGTGGACTCTAATATATTTTATAAAAATTGGTTTAATGATGAGATAGGGGTACAAATTTTCTAATTTTTTCCAAATGATTATTATTTTTAAGCAGTACAGCTTACTTTAGTGTTATTTATTTTTTTACAGCTTAATGTAGCGTTTATCAGTAAATTAAAATTAAATTTTGATTCCCTCTTCTTGTATATATATATATATATATATATATATATATATATATATATATATATATATATATATATATATATATATATATATATATATATATATATATATATATATATATATATTCCAGTTTATTAATTAAGGTTTTTAATTAAATTAAAACAATCTTAAATAATTTCATTCATTTAAGGACTATAGACTATGTATTTAACGAAAGCACAATTTGAATTTTAAAATATATAAAATAATATCAATCAAACAAAGAATCTATATAAAAAAGAATATATAAAAACGTATTTTAAAACAATAAAAGTCTACATAATTTTTTATTCTTTATTAAATAATTATAAATATGATAATAATGCATTTAATGAGATTCTTAAATTTGATTACATCTTATTTTAATTCTGAATATTTAAATATTAATATGTCATTGCCTTTACAATAATCAAATATTGAAATAGTATTGATTTTCCAATAAAAATTGTTTACCGAAGCTATTATTATTCTGCTTATAAATCTTACACGTTGTAATAGAATTAAGTTATATTTGAAACGAATACGGCTAGTGAAATATATCTTTGAGAAATTTTTACAGGCATAATCACAAAATATTAGAATAATTTATGATGAAAAAAATATCTGAGTCTGGTAAATAGCAATAATAATTGTTGAAAACTTAGTTTAACGAATTATTTCACAAGCTCGCAAATTCTATAAACACGCGTTTCTCCATTCACAGCTAATATAGCAGTTCAGAACTCTTTTGACGCTAACTATTTTTGTTATGACGAATATTGGCTCTAAATATGTTTAAATTTTTAATGGGTTTTCAAAGGAAGTTTATAGCTCGATAAAATTTTATTTTCATATATATAATTCCATATATATAATTTAATATTTAATTTTTAGCTATTTTTTTAACGGAAGTAATATTTGTAGTTCATGCTTTTACCATTACAATCGTGTTCTTTTTTAATATTTATAATTGCGTTCCTCATATCGCTGCTTTTTTTTGCATGCATGCATTTAATTGACAATTCCCCCACCCCCAAAAAAATCATATTTCAGCTAATATCAAGAAATGATTATGCTTGTTTACTTTTACAAAAGGATGCAAATTATTTCTGAAATCCATTGCTACATTCTCAAATAATTTTAATATATATAGAAGAGTACGTACATTACATACGTGGCATCTGCATTCAAACAAGTATCGAAAATTTCGTTTGATGAATGCAAAGTAAATCTGCAGCTACGCAAAACAATAAAATAAAATTTATTTTTCTAGATTTGACTTTATGTAGGAAATACAGCTATAAGAAATGAAATGAATACATTATTAATAAAATTCCAGATTTTATATTTGAATCAAACTTAACATTTATATACATAAACGCTTTATATGTTTATAAACACTTGAAAAAGAATTAAGAATTGCTATAGAATAATCGTTTTTTTTAGCCTTAAATCATTGGTATTTCTCTACAATTCTTTATTCAGTTTTTCAGATTCAACAATCTTAAATTTTTTAGCATATTCGTGCTTTTTTTCCCCTTAAAATATTTACTATACTTTCGACAACAATTAACTAAGAAATCAAGAAGCAGGAATTTGGTACCGTTATGCCGTAATTTAAATAAAGTGCTAAAAAATAGTTAAAATTATGCAAAATAATTGGAAAATTAAAATTAAGGAAACTGTTTTCAGTTCGATTTCATTCAGACAGAACAAAAAAAGAACATTATTTTGTCACGAAACTTAAATTAAATATTGCAAAAAAAAAATTAGAAAAATTATTCAAATATGTTCATTTTAATTACAAACGACGGCGTAAAAAAAAAAAAAAAAAAAAAAAAAAAAGCTTAGAAATATGTTGTTGCGCGCGAAAAAAAAACTGAATGTTTGATTTTTTTATTTTGTTTCTGCGTAAAAAAATATTTAAAATAATTAAAACATAATGCAAAAACTAGTTCTTTGATTACTGTTTTTAAATAAAAATACAAAGCAATGTTTTCTCCTTAGGATTAATTTTGATTTAAAATATTTAATTCAGTGAGAGTTTTTGCTCATAAACGAAGACTACTATTTGGAATTAAAAGAAATCATTGCATATTGTAAAAAAAAAAAAGCTATTTTTTTTTTTTTAATTTGAAAGAAAATAAGATATTTCCTTTTTTTCCATGATATTTTCTTTTCAATTTGTAAGCAATTTTATATTGATCGTAAAGTGATGGTGGTGAAAATTCTGTCATATTTCTGTTTACGTCTCTTTATGATAAAAAGCACATTTTCAACAAATATGTGATGTTACTTTGTTTTATTCTTACAGCAATTCCCGGCAGAGCCCCAGACTACGGATGCCTAACTTCAGCAAATATCACACGATCCAGACCAAGGAGATCACCGGCTTTAGTTGGTCATTCTCACCTCTTATCTAAAGTGGAACATCCCACATTTGATTATTCTGTGCCAACAAACGTCACCACTCAACTAGGTCAAACAGTCTACTTACACTGTAAAGTGCACAACTTAGGAGACAAAGTAGTAAGTTATGAATGCATCTCTCTAATATTTGAATATATTTGTTTTCTTTTATGGATCTGAATTGAATTTTTTTTTAAAAATATTTCATGACTAACAGCTTTATATATTTAATGGACAGAAAAAAGTTCAACGATGTTCATTCGCACTGCACCTTAAGAAAAGAAATATATATATGTAAATCATGCTATGATAATTGTCTTAAAAGCATGGCATGAAATTAAAAATTTCTTATTACTTTCAACCAGTATAAACGAGATATTAAATATGTAAGAGATATTGTATTTAATTAGATATCAGACTTATTTGATAATAAATGGGGTTGGAACTTAATCATAAATATAGCGAGAAATAAAAATAATAATAATTTAATTATTTTATATATATATATATATATATATATATATTCCATCTTTCAGTTTTCAGTCATTTTCTTTACCAGAATTAAACAAAAATTTATGAACTGGCAGTTATCTGCACAATTGTTTTTAACATATTTTCTTTAAAATTTGATTGATTCAATTATTTTTCGTTTTATCTAATTTAATTGCTTGTTAAAGAATGCAAATTAAATAATTGGGTTAAAAAGTTAAAAAAAAAAAAAAAAAAACTCGCTGGATATTGTTTTTTTTATTTTGTGAAAAAAGGGAATTTACCGTTATTATTATTTTTTTTTATTCTTCAAAATCTCTCAAATTTAGAAAGTTACTAAATTAAAGTAATAAAGGTTACTTTAATGTACAAACATTTACAAGTTAAGTAACAAAATTAAATACTATTAAAATGATCAAAAACTTATATATTCGTCTTTTGATGAAAAAAAATAACTTCACTTTTTAAAAAAAAAGAAATTTAAATGTTGTAATATTTACTAAAGACATATTTCCTTCATAACAAGAGAAATACCACATCATTCCTTTTTAAATTAGTAGAAGACCGTTTTTGTTCCAGACAAAAATTGCTTCTAATTTTGTTGGAAAAATTTATCATATTTTACAAAAGATAATAAATCATAAAGCTATAAAATTCTATATCATTCTCAGTTATAACCCTTTGCAAGTAGTATAGAAAATTCTATCCAAGAATCCTTTTTAGTGCCATCAAAAAATATAACGTCCAAGAACTGCGGTCAAAATCGGCCATTATGGTACTTAAAAAATGTTAAGCAAAAAGAAAAATAAAAGTACAGGAAGTAATAACTCTGAAGACTCCAAAGTGCATAATCCGTATTTTATAGCCGAGGTGCTAATATTATTCGACATATTACAGTTTCTTCCAAAAGCTTTCACGGCCGCCAAATGCATCGTAGCGACATCTGTCGACGGGTGTGTCAGACATTTCGAGAACATAGTTCAAGGTTGATGGTACACTAAGGTTATCAGCAGAGTATCCATAATGTTCGCATTTATTATTCTTCTAGCGTATTAATTACCTATCATTTATGCTCTTTTAGAGGGGAAAAAAGTTTAAAGGAAAAATATGAAAAAAAGGTCGTAGAACTAAAAGTTAATGAAAAAAAAAAAAAAAGTCGAAAAAACAAGGAAGAGGGAAAGCTTCGACTTTCAGGTAGAACAAATGTTTCGGTCACGGAATTCGTGCATTCGATCAAACTGTTAACGCCGCGAAAAAATATTGTGAAAAATTAAAAGAAAGGCGCATTCAAATGAAAGATTTGGAAATAAATATTTAAGGCTTCGAAATGAGCAAATGCACGGAAAGGATTGTTTTCATCACGCAATGCCAATGACCACTAAAACGTACAACTTGTAAACGTTCTATTAAGTATTCGTCATCGATGCAAAAACGACATTCAACGAAATGCCAGTCATTTTTACTATAACAAAAAAAGTTGTTCATTTTTTTAAATTTTTAATATTATACTTATTTTTCTTTTGCTTCGAGCGATAATGTTCAACATGACATTTGCTTTAAATGCTATGAAAAAGTGTAACAAGCCTATAATATGTACTCACAACTATTAACTTTATATTTATATTTATATTTTTTTTCTCTTAGTATAAACTTTTATTATTGATAATATGATGCTAAGACTGGCAAAAAAAATTCTGGGAGAGGAATTGTGTTTTAGTTTCATAATGCAGTCAACACTTCCATAATGCGGCATTCTGATAACAAAGTGATTTTAAATTGCCTCATATTTAACATGGGTTTAATTCCCACAACATAATTTAAGAAACTCGGTAATTCTCTTTGAATCAAGGATACTATATCACACAGAACTTATAAATTATGAAATGAGAGAGTTAAATACAATCAATAGCATAGCTCTTATGGTATTTATTAGCCATTAAATATATCTATAATATTTTAATGTCATTGGATTTTTTAGACGAAAATCAGCAATTAAAATAATAACACAATGTTGTACATTTTGGCTGCTGTGCAATAGTAGATATTTCCAGTAAATGTTATGTATTTGTTAAAAAAAATCCAATTATTATTGAGCGGCTTAAAGAAAACCTATAATGACAACAATTTCATACTATGGTATAATCTATAAACATAAATTTTTTGCTGAACTGTCTTACTATATATTTAGACATAAATTCTGACGTATAGTTTTGAATTTCATGAATTACATAAGTATATCCAACTATCATTTTGATTTAGCTATAAATACCGGCAATAAATCCGATCCGGCACCCCTCGCATCCGATCTTCTCTGCTTATTTCTGATTTCCAAAAATATGGTTACCATTAATGTTGAAATATGCATCTTTGATACGATGTTTTATTTTTCATTCTTGTGCAATATTCTTTTCAAACAGTAAACAATATGATATCAAATCGTTGCTTTAAAGCTGTTTCAAAGATTCCACTTTCCTTACAAGATGTTTTTTAATGTCTAGTATCTCCATTGTGGCATTATCAAATTATTATTATATTTTAGCGAGTTTCATTTGTCATTTCTAATGAATGTATCACAATCAAACATTCATTCAAAAAACTTCATTCCACAGCCGAATAATGGAAGCTATGCAAAATTATGTCTTACATATGTGCACACTTCCTTTTCTTCTTATCCTAAACGAAATAAAAAATAAAATGTCTGTTATCTGGGTCCAACAAATATAATTAGGGTCTCGTTATTCATAGCATATTATTCAGTTCAATATACTCGTTTGTTGCTTCATGACATGCTTAGATGGGTTCCTTAGCAGAAGTGATGATGTGAGCATAATTTCGTAGCGAACAATGAAAAACATTTTAAATATATTTATTGCGGTCAAGTGACACAAATAATTTAAAATGATAGTCAATAGTTTTACGAAATGAATTCAAAAATTCATTTTTTTACAAAATACATTTCTATTTTTGCACAAGAAAGAGGATGCTTTTAAAAAAGAATTGAAATTGATTTCTACTTGTAAAATTCTAGTTTTAAATTCATTATTATGAATACGGAATCTTGGAATCGAATTTATCTCAAAATTCAATATCAGATATTGAATATCAGGTAATTTATTGGTATGGAATTAAAATTTATTAAGTTAATCGATGATCGAATTTAGTCCTGCAGTCATTCAAAAATTCATTAATTTCAGGAAATGATTTAAAAAGTAAATCTTAAATCGAACTTTTATCATTATAAAAGTAAGTCAATTAAAAAAATAAAACAAATTATGCCAACTAAAAAAAATCGAAAAATATGATTTTTTAATTTAACAATAAAAAGCGAATTACAATAATATATTTCATGATTTTTATAAAAATATGATATATATAACTAAAATAAAATAAAAAAATGGTATATTTAAGTTAATGTAATTTAATATACCCCCGACCCAAAGAAAAAAGAAAAATGGGCTCATTATTCCGGTTTTTCTTTTTATATTGTAAGATATTTAATACAAAGAAACGTGATTACTTTTAATTTTTACTGAAAACATTAAGAAGCATATCCAGTTTTGTAAGTTACTGCGACAAAATAAGTCAAAATTATATGTCTGCATAATCTCGTAAAAGTGAACTTTCACACATTATTGTATGCACATAAACGAATCAACTGAATTTCACAATTTTTACTTTTACAAGGAAAAAAATGTTTATAAAACTAAAAAAAATTCATTTGCTTAGATTAATTTAGCAGAAAAGAACAGAAAAACGTGGTTTTTATATGGAATAAAGTTTTCCAGAAGCGGTAGTTTAAGCTCTAGTTACTGCATTGTTTTTAACTAAGGATAACCATTTCAATTTTGCAGTTGGTTAAACTTTTACCTGAAGCGGACGTGCCTGATCCCACATTACGTTTCATTCTCCTTTAAGCTTGCTTTCAACACAGAGCGAAACTAAGACAAAGAACACAGAAAAAAATTCTCATATATATTTTGTTTGTGGTGTTCAATCCTAAAAAGGTTTTACTTTTTTTTTTTTCCTTCTCTTCTTATATGTTGGGTTATCCAGCGGATTTTCTTATCTATTATTTTTTTTTCTTTAGACGAGTTGTAAGTTTAATCTTTTAACTATGTTTTTTTCTGATGTTTTTTCCCTATCTGGTCTTCGCTGCATCTAAGGCTTATATTACTTTCTCCTTTCATGTTCGAGTAATAGTTTTTCCTACGTTAAGTACTTTTTTCCAAGATTACTCTTGCTTTTTATCCTTGCCGATGCCATGCGTCTGAATGGTTTTCAGAATTTTATTTTTATAGTAATTTACTTTATTTCTGGAATCATAAATTCATTTCCGGAAATCAAAATGAACAATTTTTGTGTTCAGAAAATGGGTGTATTATTTTTTTAAAAATCTAATAGCAGTAATTGGATTTTTAAGATTCAAGCAGTTTACAAACATAAAAATAAGTTTAGGTAATTTCAAACACGTTCATTCATTAAACTTCGTACACAAATGTGAACCATATTTATTTTTCATTAATTTTTTTTTAGTACGCATAATTTTATTTTTTCAATCTATTATTGAAACTAAGCGTTTTAAAAATTATCAAAATCAATTTCTATGTATCATGTTAAAATATATTATGCTTATTAATTATGTTTGAAATAAGTTAGGTACAAATATGATAAATTCCGTTCCTTTTTCTTATAATTCAAAATATTTTAGTGTTACTTTATTCTAAAATTTCACGACGTAATGCGTAACCGACTGAAATAAGTTTAGAACATTAAACTTTCTTTAGACGCATTACGCTTGATGTAAATATACTTCTTAAATTACTTCCGAAATTTTCAACCAATCAAAATAATTGAAATTGTGCATTTTTTTTTTTTTTTTTTTTTTTTTTTCATGAGAAGTTATACAGCTCATTTAGCATTCATTAGTTTGCAATCGACTCAATTCTAAATACACATTTAAAATATTTTAAATCTTATTCAAATACCTTATTAAATATATTTAACTTCTTACATCTGTATCTCAATATGTTTAGTCTATTAAATATTTACATTCGTATGAGAGTTCAAAATAAATGTTTCTTCATGTGCAGAAGAAGTATTTCAAAAACAAACAATTATGCGAAGAAAATTAATTTCAAATATGAAATTTAACTGCATATATATTAAGAACTGTTTTATTCGTCTTTCTTTTAAGCCAATTTTTCTTTGACACTGAACATCAAAAAAAAATTTTAATTTGATTTATTTGAATAATATTCCATATTTCTTAAAATTAGGGCTATTTTAAAGCTGTTATTATATCATTAATAACGATTTTATTGAAAGGGCCAAACTTTAATAACTAACCAGCTCCTTCTATATACATTCTCACTTTATAAAGACAAACGCACGATGAATCTTCTATAGAATTAAGAACTTGCATTCTGTCTAAAACTGATCCGAAATCTTTCTGTCAGGCAATTGACAGATGTAAAAAAATCTTCTAGGAAATAATATTTTTTTTTCTGTCTACTAGCAAAATTTTCATTAAAAGAAATAAAATATTTTTCTGTCTACTAACAAAGGTCTCATAAAAAGTAGTAAAATATATTTTTCTGTCTATTAACAAAGGTCTCATAAAAAGAAATTTATTTTCTGGCTACTAATCGAGGTCTTTTAAAAAGAAATAAATTTGAAAAGTTACAATACAGTTTCTATTCCACATTTGTTAATTTATTTTCAGTCTGAAATACATTTGCGTACATGAAATTAAATGATGTTACAGTTAGCGTTTAAGCATTGATATTAAATTGAAGCAAATAAACTATTAAACTGATAAAAATATTATTTCGGGATATTCAAATAGATAATATATTTATATTTATTTTATAAATCAGCATTGCAGGATGCAAAAATTGGCTTATAAATATTATAAATGCTTAATAAATAGAAATGATATTAAATACTAATTTAAAATTAACGAATTAAAATATTTAAAGATTCTATTGTTTGGGCAGATAAATTTTCCAATTTTTCCTGAATTTTTGAATGGCATGTTCAGATATAATATCATTTCAATAATATTAGTTCCTTCAAAGCAAAAAAAAAAAAAAAAAATGCTTTTCCAACTATTGAAAAATTGTTAGACACAAGATCGACAACAAATATGAAAATTTTCTTTCTTTCTTTTTTTTTATTCAAATTCTCTTTTGTCAGTTTTAATGAAGAATAATTCTGGAATTTTTTTTATACTTTAAGATAAAAAGACTTTTTTATGCTGCCCTATTCTTCTAAAGCCTTTAAACATGAAAAAATAGGAGCTTCGAAAAGAATGGGTGGGAAAAGAAAAGAATGTTGGTATTAGATGTGTTGAAAGACAGAGAAGGAAACAGATGGTCTTTCGTCAGATACAAGGCAAGTCGATAATGCGCGGTCATACTCTCTGTATGAGTGAGAAGGATCTCCTTCGGTATCTTCTTCAGACTATTCTTTGCAGGGTTTTTTTTCTTTTTCACTGATACAGGAGTTCCATTCTGGGGGTATTGTTCGCTTTTGAATCGTTTGCTTCTATCAATGCTTGAGCTGTATTTTACCCTATCATTACCCCTGAAAAAAATATTGCAGGAATCATTACAAATAGGTGTGGCAAAGAGTTTTATTGATAAAGTAAGAAAAGATTAATAAAAATGGCATTTCTTTTCAATCTTACACGACGAGGTATCTTATTATTATTTTTTTTCTACTGAATTCTACGAATACATGTAAGTAAGTCATAGAATATATGCAAATATTAAATATACTTTAAAGTATATTTAACATGAACGTTTGAATTTAAATATTCAATTCAATGAAACATATTTATATTTATAATAATTATAATATTATTATTTTATATATTTATTAAATATTTATTTCTAGAAATTATGTTTTTATATTTAAGAAATAAAAGGTTTTTTTTAAATAGTACATGATGCAATGATTTTAGTAGACGCAAATAAATCACAGAATACATGAAAACATGAAATAAGATTTAAAATACATTTCGTAAGCATGCTTGAATTTAAATATTCAATTCAATGCAAATTTTAATATTTATTCCAACAACTTCCCTTTGAAATATTTAAAATAAATCTTTTTTCATTCTAAAGAACTATTTATGCTATCTTCTAATACGCTTTTAATTTATATAAATCAAATGACTACTTAATTAAGTTCACAATATAATTTGTTATGGAATTCTGATACAGAAATGCTTACAAAATATATTTGTACAAGTAGTAATTTATATAAATCAAAATAATTCACATTAAACTCATTGTATAATTTTTGAATATAGTCTTAACACAAAAATGCTTTCGAGTTGGCACTTTTCTTTTTGTAAAAATAAAAATAATTATTGAATTATTTTACCTTTTGAACTATTGTTATTATTTCTTATTTTTTAGTGAAGAAATATTAAGCGAAGTCTTTAAAGAATTGGAATAGTTAGATTGCATAAATGTGACGTCAAGGCATACTGTGCTAACATAAAGAAAATGGGAAATGATAATGTGAAGCAATTAGCATCGCTTTCATCTCAAGGAAAACATTAGCCTTCAAGCAAGTCGTAAGTCATGAGAAAGTGCATGGAAATCTTTTAAAACAATTAGCATAATGTTTGTTTTGTCAGCCGGAAGGAAATTAAAAGAGTAAAGTGCATCAACAGGAAGTTTCCGAGCATTTTACACCCTCATTTTCAGATACATGCGCAGAAAATTTTCATTAATTGTCGACGTAATAATGGTAAGTCATAAACTCACGATTCGGGATCACCCTATTAAGAAAACGCGTTATAATTAAAAAAAAAAGATGCAAAAAAAAACCGGTGTGTAAATGTAAAAAAAAAGGAAAAACTTACTTCCGCAGAGAATCAATAAACTCTCGGAGCAAAATTAACTCATATCTAAAGTTTATCTCGGTTGATAGGCCTCGTTTGAGAGCGTTATTTTCATTTTCAGGAGTTTTTCACCTTACATTTTTTTTTTCCGCGAGAAATTTTTTTCGTAGTAATCGCTATCATGTTCCAAACCAATCATAAAGAACGTTGGTAGCGACCTCCATTCATAAATGCTTATTGTTCCGTTAAATTCAAGCCTCATTGGCCTTCGACAGTTTCGAACATAATTACTTTACGTATCGTTTGACAAGTGTCGTTCGGCAATCGTTAAAAAAGAAACTTAATTTATAAATAATCGGTGAACCCCATCACTTGTATGACAGATTCTTCCAATTACTTTTAAAATAAAACTATTCCAGAAATTAATTGAAATTTGAAACTAAGATTTATGCTTCAGTTGTTGTTTTACCAATGCCAATTTTTGGTGAATATACAAGCATCTTGCTTAGTTTTTATTTTTAGAAATAATTGTTTTATAGAATTAAAAAAAACACTGAAATCTAATTAGATATTTTGTCATTTGTTTCCATTCAGTGTTTGCAATTTTTTCTCTATTCGATACACAAACTCGTTTTTTACAGAATTCATCAAAAAAGATAATGATAATTTCTTTATGATAAAAATTGTTTTGTAGAATTGTTAAAAGGATCTTATATGACATAAAAATACTGGCTTTAATTTCAAAACCATTTTTAAAATAGATATTTTCTCTATGTTAATAATATTTCTTTATGTTAGTAATATGTTTGAAAAAATTGATATTTAATGTTAGAAAAATAAGACAAATCCTTATTTATCGCATATCTAATAACTGTTATTTGTGGTAAATTGGTATAAAAAGGGTACCAAATCTTCACATTTTCAAGTATATTATATTTTAGTACATTCTGAATAAAACTGCAATATTATGTTTAAGCAAATTGTATTTAAAAGAAATTATGATTCCGATTATAAAAATTAAGTTAAAGGGAAAATTATAAAATAAATTTCCAAATTAGTAAGAAATTTATTTAAGATTTAAACGTTAAAAGAAATTTATGATCTAAACTTTTTATAATTTAGTTTTAATAATGTACCCTGTATTCAATTTACTCACATTTTCATTATTTATTTATTTTAGCATGAACTAAAATTATTTAATTTAAAAATAAAATTGTTATTTTTTCAGATTAAAGGGATTAATAATATTTTAATTATTAGTTAAAACTTATTCATTTTTTCATTAGAAAATTAATAATAAATAACGTATTCTAGTACTCATTATAAGTCTGGCATTTCAAACTGGCTATTATAACAATCTAATTTTCTAAAAATTTGAACAGTAATCGTTATTTTTGATATAGATAAAATTATATTAAATAAATTCTGAATAATGTAACCACTTTAGGTGAAATAAAATCACACATCGTATTAATTCAAAATCAATAATATGATGATCAAAATTGTTCAATATTTTCTATGCTACCATCCATTTTATTGTTCAAAATGTACATTATTTCTGAATTCCGTATTTATTATTCCAGTATGAAACATAAAAAATAAATGAAATCAACATTTTGCTGAAAACAGTCATCCGATTTCTTTAACTTAATGATAGTTCTGTAATATTTTATTTGATTACGCATTTATGGAATAATTACTCAGTACTGACTCAAAACGTTATATTGATTAATAATGTATTTTGCATTTAAAATTTCAAACCTTAAAACAATAAGTTGAATCTATTTCTACAACCCAAAATCAATCATAATCTACACCAATTATAATTTCTTCCACATTCTAAAATATCGATTAAGATTCTGCCCTAATTAAAATATTAAATCTTCTCACTAAAACAATTCATTTTTATTGCTAGAACTTATCATTACTCCTAAGACATTTTAATATCTATTAACACAACAACTGCAGATAAATACATAAAGCCCACATTCCTCTCAAAACATTTATCCCAATGTCTAAGAAGCCGTGACAACATCTACCCTAATCTACACTGTTTTAAACACTTTTTACATCAGCCCATCCATTCCGATTGATCTAAATATTCATTTAATTACACCCAAAAGAGAAAATCTGACAATCCAAGTTGGTTACAGTACACTCCTTTATCTAGTAAACAACTCGACTGATCACTTAATCCAATAAATGAAAAGGGATGCAAAAGGCGAGGAAGACGACTTAATTATCTCATGGTTTGATGCGAAATATATTATGAGAGAAAAAAAAGTACTGAATAATAGAAGGCTTGTGGATCGAGAGATGCGCCTGCTGTGTCAAGCTGATGGGACGGAATTATCAACCCTTTATTAGTGATTTCTCCACATCACGCATCTTCAACAACATCGTTTGCCGGAAAGAAAAATAACCGCTTTGGGTGTGTTCGAGGCTCGATTGGGAAAACTCATTTTAAGAAGATATTGGCATTCAACTAGAAAAGAATTGGATGGAATGAATCATGGGATTATTACTAATAAATAAAGAAAAACAACAGGACTCAACACTGGATGAATTCAGAGAAGTGCTGATAATTTGGGGAATGAATATTTTGATTAATCCGCTATAGCGATGGAATCGTTACTTTTCAGATAGTGTATTTTGATTACGAATCAGTAAAGTCCATTTATTAGGATGTTTATCTAATAAAGTTAGGATAAATTATGAGTTTAATTATATTTACGTCCTGTTTTAAAGCAACATTGGGGCTATTTTGGGATGGACCTCGTAATTTTGAACCACGGTCAGATGACGAAGACGAAAACTGGACCAGCACCCTCTCTCCAAATTTCGGCACCAGCTGGGGGGAGTTTGGTCAAAACATATTTAATATGCATTATACCCACTTACACAGCCGTTCTTCGGTGAAATAGGGTCACGAACCTGAAACCCTACGGTTCATATTCCGAGACCTTCCATTGATCTACAATTAAAAAACATCGATATCATGGGGAAAATATAAGTAATTTATGTTGTTAGGTTATGGTCTTAAAATGATAATTTAAATTCTTTTGCGAAAAAAAATAATTGTATAGATAAAAAGGAAATAGAGTTCGACTTTTTCACGAATTTAGCTAAGATTTTGCATTATAAATAAATTAATTTCACTGGTTTAAAATACAGACATATGAATATGACAAATATATGAAAAATATGACATATTTTTCCCCTTTTCCAACAATTTATAGATTATAAACAAGCTATATGAAACATTATAACGTACTTATAATTACCAATAAATTGCTCTTTCTTTTTTAATTCCAAACTCATTTATCCAAAAAATTATATTTGGAATTGTCAGGGCATTGCATATTTCTAAGGAATTTTATGACTGCACGCTTCTAAGAATTAATTATTCAATATTTTTTAATATATTAAAAATTACAAGTCAAATATACTTATCGTTAATTATGATGTAATGCGCTTTCAGTTTTGAAGAAATAAGTAAAAATAAAGCACTTTTTACAGCATTAGAAATTAGCAAGTATAATTCCGTATCTGTGAAGCTTTGAGGTATTAATTGGATACAAATTCATATTATTTATCTAGCTTTCTAAAATTATGCCATCATTGCTTGCTATAATTTCAATAATTTCCTATTTCTTCCTCAAAAAAATGCAATTTTAAAATTTCTTTTTACTAAAAATCATTCATAGCTGGTATTTTATAAAGCTCGATATACATTAATTCAGTTATTCTATTGTTTTTTCTTTAAATATAAATGCTTTAATTCTGTTTCAAAAACTCCAACTCCTTTGCCTCATATTATTTCATGATAAATTTTATCATTTACTTATCCAATTATATACTAAAAAATTCAATGATTAAATAACTATGTTACGCTATTAAATTTAATGATTTAAACAATTATTTGTACTTAAAAAAATTACATCATACATCATACATCATACACAAAATATTTTTAACTCAGCTTGTATATATTTTTTCATAATTACTGTATTCAAATGGAATGCAAAATTTTTCATTGACAACATTCAAATTCATAGTTTTTTATTATTATTATTATTTTAAAATGACATGCAATATCAAAATATTGCGGATAAATATGAATTTTTTGGAAAGAAATAGCACTCTCCGACTTTTCAGAGAATCGAATATTAGTGACTTCAATGTATCTAAGTCATCGCCCCCCCCCCCCAAAAAAAAGAATGCCGAATCCGAAAGCAAGCTAAAATCCTCTTGACTACAGTCAATGATAGCTACAGAGCACATTTCTACAAAATAAGTTTAAAAGACCATCTTTGAAGCTTTCAGCGTAATGGAGTCTTTTCCTCCAAATTTTTTTTCGGAGAAAAGATGTGTCTTAACCGTCTGGAAGATATTTTATTTATTTATTTATTTGGTTGTGCGTTTTCAATTTACCTCTCATGTTTTTGCCGGCAAAAAGGTTAGCTAAAAGCAAAGAGAAACGACAGTAGGAAAGTTATCTAATCGGTAAAGTTTTAAGGGATGAAGACGGGGAAAAAAGAGGAGTTTCTCGGAGAATTCGGCGGTCAGTTAAGGCACTAATGGCAATTAGATTACAAGAACGGAGGAAATTCTTTCGATTCGAAAAAGATTATAATGTGAAGTCTAATGCAGATTACTAATTCAGGAGATATATTTTTAGTACCAGGGATTTATAAGCAATGAATTTTCTAGAATATCTTGATTATCAAAAAGAAAGATTAGAGAAGAGCAGTTTAATTCAAAATTTAATGCTTGTTTAGGATTCAAACAGAAAATGAAAAACATTATTTTAAATAAATATTTTAATAAGTTGTACACAATGGTAATTATTGATGGTAAAATATGTACACAATATGTATAATTGACTGGATAAATATATTTCTTAGAAATAATGCAAATTAATAATTCTCGGAATGTACTTTTTAGTACTAGGGAATTATATGCAATAAATTTTCATAAGAATCCAGATTATCATAAAGAAAGGAAACAAAAAAAATTTAAATCAAAATTTAATGCTCAATTTGGATTCAAACGGAAAATGTAAAATATTATTACATTTGTTAAAACAAAATATTATACAAATTCATTTAAGTACTGAAAGTATTTAATACGTTGTACCCAATGTCACTTATTCATGGTGCAGTTTGTACAAAATATGTATAATTGACTGAATAAATTTATTTATTAGAAATAATGCAGATAACTAATTATTGGAATGTATTTTTTAGTACTAGGGATTTATATGCAATGCATTTTCACGGGAATTTAGATTAAAGAAAGGAAACAGAAGAACAATTGAATTCAAAATTTAATGCTCATTTAGGATTCAAATAGCAAATGTAAAATATTGTGAGAAATTACTTGATACATTATGCACAATGACACATATTCGTGTTAAAATGTGAAAAAATATGTATAATTAACTTGATAAATATATTTATTAGAAATAAGAATGTGATGGGCATAATCTATAAATGAAAAAAACAACAGCTTTTGAGTTAGAATATTATAAAAGATATGTGAATTTGTTTTGAAATTTTAAACTATTTAGAAGATAATCGAGATGAAGAAAAGTAAAAGTTTTTATGTCGATTATAATATTCAATGAAAATAAAAATAATTAAAGAAATGAAATTGTAATAATAATTTTAAATTCAAAGTTTAATTCATTGAAAGTTCAAAAAGTATCTTACAATTTTACATTTTTCTCATTTGGCATAACTATTTACTTATTATAAAATCGAATCATGTTTATACATACGTACGCTGCAATCAAATTCAATGTGCTTCTGTGTATGAGAAGAATCAAAATACATATTAATAATTTTCTTAAAGAATATAAATTTCTTTGGGGAAAAAAGTAGTCACGGTTTTTTTTCTTTCTTTTTTTACATATCTAAATTTTTGTAAATGAATGGGAATCATAGAGTTATATGATATTTTGATAAAAGTCAATTAAAAAATTAAAAACATCCTGCTGAAGCAAAATTCATGTTCAACTACGTTTTATAATCTAAATATTTGTATAATAATAATATTACAAAATTTACAATGAGAAATAAAGATAAAAGTACAATTTAATGAAATATCAAGTATTAACAATACTTTAAAAATTTTCCTCCTTAGAAACTTATTAAAGGAATTACATTTCCCTTATTAAAATTTAAATTAATTGAAATTATGTATGCTTTGTAGACATTCAATGCATTTAAGAAAATATAATCAAATTATTTAAGATATTTGGAATTTTTAGCACTTGATAGGATACTTTATTAGCTGGAAAATAAGGCTATACATTCGAAGATCCTTTTCCTTTTTGATACACACATTCATAATTGCAATTAAATCTGCCGCAAAAAATCTCTTTATTGATTATAAAATTAATTTAGCGCTTAAATTGCAGCAATGCGCTGCAGAAAATTTATTCTCCAAGCTTTATGAAAAACAGATATTTACTATTAATATATTTATTTTTAACATTCTAAAATCTTGTAAGTTTAGAATTTGATTAAAAAAATTAAATGTATATTAATTTTCTATATCTTAGGAATTAAATGGAAATAATGACAATAAGTAACATTTAAAACAGCAATTATCCTAGAAGTTTTACATCCCGAAAATGATTTGAAACATCTATTACTATAATAAAGCTTGATATTTGAAATATGCTTTGCAAAAGATTAGAATTCATATAGTTGTTCTTTACTTAGAGCTGTATAATAGCAAAAAAATGTTATATCATTAGTGCGTGTGTAAGGGCAAATAATGGTTTTTCAAAAACCCAAAGTGACTGTTTATCGAACATCGAATATCATAAAGTGTCTACGTTGTTATATAATATTAAAATAATGTCAGTATTAAATTAAATTAATGTTAACAAGCATTAATTTAATTTAAAACTAATAATGTTAAAAGGTCATAATGTTAATGATATTACAATCTTTGTGATTTTCGGTGCGATGTTCTAAATCCATTCAAAAAATAAAATATATCTTTCAAATAATAATTATAATAAAAGTGTTATTGAAGTTTTGATGATATTACTTTAATATTTCCAGATATAGTATAACTAAAGACGTCACAAGAAATAATAATTTACAAAATTATACGAAAAAAGTTATTTCTATAAATTTTAAGACAATTTATTCAAACATATTAATTAAATTTTATCATGTATGCTTATTAGATGCCCAGGTATAAACAATAGAAAAAACTGTAATTACTTTAATTTTGCTTGAAATTTAAAATTATTTTATTTATTCGGAAAGTAAAAATGATTGAAAGAAGTGGAAGTATTTAATTAATTCGCTTAAATTGAGGCTTGCAACAATTATCAAACTGAAAGCTACACATAAATGCACTCATGCTACTAATTTTCACTGAATTTTAGTGCCAAAGAACTCTTGAAATTTTAATATTCTTAGATATTATTTTGCCTGCTACCTCATCAATGAAGAATACTCCCTTAAAGATTATAATAAGTTTTGGAATTGCGGGTAAGAAAAAAGAAATTTGAGTTACAACATCTAATTTTCACCACGTTTGACTGCTAATTAGCTAGCACAGATGCTAATTTTCAGGAAGAGGTGGATCCATCATTCGCAACCGTTGCCTTAATTATTGCTTTCGGTGTACGAGTCCGGAATTTAAGAATGTAGAATTATTCAATACGTTTACAATGTACAACTAGCTTCTGTAAGTAATATTTTGAGAAATTAACATTTTTTTGCATAGGGTGTAACCATGATTATATTAACTCTCACATAAATCCTATGAAATAAATTTGATTCACAGTCACATTTTGAGTAAAAATGTACGCCATTAAATATTTTTGTCCAAAAAATAACAATTTGGAGATCGATCCGTATAAATATAAACACGCTAAAAATTTCTTTATTATTCAGAGTTCTAAATCTCAAGATTATTCAAAACAAAAATTAAAGTCTAGGAAATGCAACTAGATTTATTTAATAGATTTATAATACCACTTTACTAATTATACTTTCAGTTCCCTAGAAAATAAAATTCATGGAATAAAATAAACATTTTTAGATTTTTTATTTCAAAGTAGACGAAAAAGTGAATGCAAATATGATGCAAGGAAACCTGGTTCTAACAGGTGTAGAAAAATGCATAATTGTGGCATAATTGTAGAATTTAAAATAAATAATACGATATGAAATAAAAAAATAGAGATAGACTTAAAGAAATAATTAAATTGATAAACTTTTTTCAGTTGCAAGGGAGAAAAATAAATAAATGTTTACCAATAAATGCCATCTATTTATATTTTTAATATATTACTTTTTATTGATAAACATATGGTAGTTAATTTCTGAAATGTATTATTCAATATTTTAAAATTATTTAGAAGAGTACTTGTCATTATTTGATTCTTTTGTATAATTGTGAGGATAATTTCGGCTTTTCTTAGATATTTTAAAAACTCATCAGTGAGCGCCTAGCAAAAAGATGCATATTTGGTGTATTAATTGAGATTCCATGGTAATTTCTTTTTAGTTACATTTGCAGATAAGTTTCAATCCGAACCTGTTAAGGGCAGAACGTTTCTAATGTTGGTAATTTTAAATTTAATAAATTATTGTAAATAATCCGTCATATTAAGAATTATTTCAATTTTGATTGTTATTATTAATTAATAACAATTGTTATTGTTAAATTGGAAATTGGGGGAATGTATAATGATTTCAAGACGTTTCACTGTTCTAAAATTATAGAAATAAAAAAATAAAAATTCTAAGCAGTGATTTTCAACCCAATTTAAAACAGTTCACTTTTATATTGAATAGAACAGGATGACTAAGAATTCAATGCTAGAATTGAAATTTGATATATGTAACATACTTATTTTATATCTTAACAGAACGAGTCGCAGCTTAAAACATTTGCTACTTGGTATCATTTTATGCTAAGCCCCTTCGCTTCGGATTCAATCCAAAGCATTTTGCTATTCATGTTTTATTATTCTATAGCCTTGAATCACTTGATATTAATTCAGGTAAAGAGTGACATTTTACCAAAATCATTGAAAAATTTTAACAATGGGGAAATTAAAATGAATAGTAAAATACCCCAAAGAAAACTAAATGGAGATTAGCTTAGATAATCAATGGAGATGATCGAAGAGAACGTCTCCCATCAAATGATCCAAACCAACCAAATACCAAACTCCAACCATCAACTAATGGAGAGATTTCAGATTGGATTATTTTTAAGCTGAAAATAATTTTAAAAAGTTGGTATTATCCAATGTTTTTTTTTTCCTTCCTTTGTGGAAGAATTGGTGAAACGTAAAGTGTTAGCTTATATAATCATTGGAGGTGATCGAAGAGAATATATTCCCGAAATTGATCCAAAAACAAACATTTGTAAATCTACTAATAAAAAAATTTCAAAATGGATTAATGTTTCATACTATGAAACATGTAGAAAGAGGTGTTACTGGTTGGAGCACTTTCTTTTGTTATCTTATGGCAATCATTAAAATTGGTGAAACATATAGTGTTCAAAAAGCGAATTCATGGAACATCATTATACAATTTCAGTTTTATCTTTATCATTGGTGATCCAAAAAGACTTTTGCCTCGACATCTTTATTCAGCTAATCCTGGTGAATGCATCTTTTATTGCTGTACAACCTATTTGTTGTTGCTGTACAACCAATCTGTACTGCACAACTGATTTTCTACTTTGTTGTTTATCAAGAATAATGCATACTAAAACCACCTTTTCTCTTAAAAGAAGCTGGCACCAATATGTATCCATGATATTTAAACATATATTTTTTTGAAATAAACTGATGTGATATTACATGCTTGACATCACTTGCATACAATACAAAAATTTAGATTGGAAATATAATGTTTTGTTCCAAAAATACGACATTCATTCTGGATTTCTTCTATAAAACACTGATATATTTCATATCACTTTATAGCGCTTTCTTGATTTTGCCTTTTTTCCCCTTCACTGAGTTAATGAATTCTTATAACTAGATGAATACAAAATTGATTTTTTTCTAATCTCATACGTTAACCAACTATTGACTAATAATTTTTTTTGTATACAATAATTTATCAATTTAATCTATTTTAAAAAACGAAAAAGCAAATTAAATGAAAGCCCTTTGATGGCCTTTTAAAGAAGCATTGTCATCCAAATCTTAAGATTTATATCACAGACGTGAAAAGGAATTCTGTGATCTTCTCTGAGTTCAAGTACATTTTGATATCCTTGTAAAGTTTGTTGGTGGTCCCCCGCTTCCAGTTGGACGGGTTGGATCGTGACAGAGCATCCATGTCCAAAGTCCCTCCCACATTCCGGTCACGGCAGCCTCCTTAACTGTTCCGGGAGCGGAATACATATTCAAAGGCATACGAGTAAACAATACTTCTTACTATCGATTAGAAGACGAGAGATGCATTGGGATCTTAAGAAGAGAGAGAAAGTACAAAAAAAAAAAAAAAGGGCAAACAGTTGGATAGACAGAGCAAAGGATGGATTCTGGAAAAGAAAACGAAGAGGCCTGCGGGAGTGAATGAGTAGGCGAAAGGAAATATACACTTGCACCTGGGTATCCATGATTTTCTTTTGTGCACTTTTGCTATTGATGGAAACGATCTAGTTTTCTGCGGGCATACTTCCAACTTTCTGTTTCACAACATCTCAATAATAAACAGTTTGATGATGGCTGATTAGTTGAGCTTTAGAATAGTTTCTTGATTATTTTTCTTCAAATCGTTATTGCTAGATCCATAAATTTCATTAATAAATATGTTAAAGGATAAATTCATATTAAATCGATCAAAAGCGACAGATTTTCACTTATCAAAAAACTGGAGAAAGATCTATTTTTGCAATATTATAAAATATTGTTCTTTGTTACTAATATAAATTTCTGAATAAATTGAAAATAATAAATGCAAAATGAAACAATATACTGAAAAAAATAAGATTATAAAATAAATAAGAAGTTAAATAAAATAATGAATTGAAATTTTTCAAAAGAAATTGCTCATACATTAGAACAATAACTTAAAAACAAATATTTTCTGAAAAAAAAATGTTTCTAAAACAATTTTTTGATGTAAGAAGCAAGAATAAGAATTTGAAAGGTGTTTTTTCGAAGAATAACTTGTATAATATAATTATTCCTGGATTCCTCATGTATTTTTCACCATTAAATTAACATAGTTTATCTGAGTGGAGACTTTTTATTGATTCTAATTAGGAAATCTTAAAATTTGTATAAAGTGTAATTGTCGAAAGACTTTGCTTCAGTTTTGTAATTAATTTTGAAATTTTAAGATAATTATAAATTTCCCCCTCATTAATATAGAATATCAATATTCAAATTGTAAATTTGTATCGACTTTTAAGTTTTTATTATGCTGTTCAGATAACTTTTGGCTGTTCAACAATGTTCTTTTTTATATGTCACAGGGAATTAGTTCTTTTCCTTGTTGTTTACTGGATAAGGGAAAAAAGCTCTTTAAGGAAATATTTGAAAACAATATCAATAAATGTGATTAGCCAGAATATTGTGGATTCAAAGCATTTGCAACAATTATAAACATACAAATATACTGAAAAATGCTACAAAATTTTGAAGAACTGCAGTGTAATATTAGTTCAAATTGCGCCGCATTGCAGTCCCTTTATGCTTATTTTACTTAAATTCTGAATGCATAGAGTGGGAGGTTTAACCAAGATATAAGAATCAGGAAAAAGCGAGGTTAAGGGTACTGAAATATGAATTCGAAAGCAGATTATTGCTGAGAATTTTTGAGAGGCATAAACCAAGCTACAAATTTAAAGAACTCAAGAAATATTCGGATGGAAAATAAAATATATTTATCAATATTTGAAAGGTCAGTTTCTTTTTAAAGATGTATGATTTTGTCATTATTTATTTAGTTTCTGAAGTAATTTTTGTAAATATTTTTTACTAAAATAGTGAAGAATTTTAAATTGTACATCTTTTAAAAATGCCCAACGTTAGATTTTTTTTTAATTTCACATTTACACAGAATTTTATATGGAAAAGAAAAAAAAATCATTATCTTTAAAATCGGTGTAAGAAAATTCCTATAATGTACTTAAATCTATATGTCAAGGTTATTAAAATATCAATGTGATAATAGATTACTTCTGGGAGTTTAAGAAAAGACATTGTCCCAGTTTCAGAAATTTTTTAAAGCAGTCTTTTTAAATTCATAGCCAGATAAAATTTAAAATTTTTTTAGATCTAAAAAATTTATACAGATGGTTTTAAATTAAAGAAAAACAAAAAACATAAATTTAGGAGAAAAATAATATGTTGCACTATGTTAATAAATATATAAATATACACCAAACAAGGTTAAAGGAAAAGTATAATTTGAAACTTATTAGAAAATGGGAATATTCTATAAATAAAAGGCAAAGAAAAAAGATTGAATTATGATTTTTCAAAACATAGGCAGGAAAATAATCGTAAGAATACGATAAATAAGTATGATATGTTCCCAAGTAAAATATGTATTACCCTCTTATTGTCCATATTTATGAAATTTTATGAATATGATAATTTGCTGGAACGCTTTTTCTATGGAAAAAAACTAATAATAATATTCCATTATGACTTCGAAAAATTTATATGTTTTAAACAAATAACTACCAAAACTCTTTTAAAATCATGTTTTTTTCATGAAAATCAGTCATGAATTTTCTAGAAATATTTCCATATTGTTGGGTTTAATAGTAACAGAGTAAATGCTTATATTGAAAATCAACCTATGTATCTATAAAGAATAGCAATAATACCATAGTACATTTTATTTAGATTAAAATACAAATCAGAAACAATATGTTAAAAGTTAAAGTGCGATGATTTGCCTGGAAAAAAATCAAGAGAAACTTAATATTTAAGAATAATTTCCAGATGTATTTCTGAAAATAGATTTTGCATTCCCTTCTTCTCTACTTTGGCACTATGCCAAGCGTTTTAGCATTATTGCATTCATATATCATGGGTATTGTACCTTGTACGACGCAGTTCGTATTGTTTCCAGTGAGTAGCCTATTATGCCAACTCTTTAGGGCAAAAACAATATTGAAAAAGGTATTATTTTAGACTGTTTACTATAATCATTACTTCATTTCTCTTCTTAATGAGATTCGAGTTCTCTATGAATATCATAGTAGTTGCACAATGAAACATTCATAACTAAGTGGAATTCAAGTTCTCCTTTACTGGTTTTTATACGAATTAAATATATATCTAGTCTCACAAAAGATATCTCCCAGCATAATCCTGAAACAAGGAATTTCAATTCTTTAAACGTTTCTCCAATCTGACCATCTTACATACTGTCATGCTTCTCACGAGAAATATACACCCCTACGATTATATACATATAAAAAAACAGCAAAATTTTTCTACATTTTTTTTTTTTTTGAATTGGAAACTGGAAGTTGGTTTAAGTTCCTTCGCAGTAGTAGAAAAGTTGACAGCTGAAACCCGCCTTCGCTACACGAGACTCATTCTAAGCTCTACCAAGAAAAAAAAAAGCGGAAAATAGAAATTAATGCCCACCTTAAAGTTTATGCGCTATTGACACGACATACTATGAATAATTTATAAAACACAGGGGTTGTCTCACTAGTATATAAAAGACAGGGCAGCTATATTCTTTCCTGAAAAAAAAAAGCGAGCATAAATATGTGAAAAAAAAATATAGATACATTATGTTGTGTGAATGATCGCACTGTACATGCATTATTCATACCCATTTCTATATGTCTGTACGGACAGGTTTGCGATCTACTGTACTCAGCTGGATGCTTTATCTTGGACACATTATTTTTTATTCCAGTTCAAAAAGTCTGTAGGGGGGGACTTGATAAATAGAACAGTTATTGCGCAGTGAATTATGCGTAAAAGTTCTCCCTGAAACTTGGTTTGTAAAGCACATCTTCGTTCCATTGCCGACTTTGTTGTGTGTGGGGGGGGGGGACTTTTTTATTCCAGTATTCCCTCTCCTCTACTCATGCTAAATAGGAAGTAGGCTCAAATCTCTTGGCGAGGATTACAGTAAATGCCAACTCAATGGATTGTCATGTGATGAAATTATAAGATAAAAAGTAAATATAAGCATATATTATTTTACATTATATCTTGGGAATTACAGCAATTAATAAAATTATTAATTTTTAAGCTTGCTCCATATGATAATGTTCTTAAGCTTTCATCACAAAGATTAGCTGATTCAATCTTTTTTTATAATAAATTGGAATTAATGCAGATTAATGCATTTTCCATGATTTATATCAAAAGAGGAAAGTAAGTATAAAGCAAAAAGGAGGTTATGTATTATAGTAATACAACGATGGTAAAACGAAAAAAGACAATTTTCTATTTATAAGAAAAAAATATAGTTCAATTCTGATAACAGCTTTTTGATCACGCATTACAATAAAAAAAATGTAAAAATAATGAAGCTTTACTGCATATAACCTACACATTTTGTCTTTTACATTATCGCCAAAATCATCTCGGCAGTTTTAATATCGAAATCCGTCAATAGTGTTGGAAATCACCAATCGTATCCATCAAAAATTTATTTCAATCAGTTTATTAATCTTTACAATCATGTTTATCACTCCTACTTTTACGAAAATTCAATGTATTTGCTTTGGTTTAGTTTTTAATTTACTATTTTTTAATATCAGATTTATATTCATAAATTTACCTCGATTTTCCTGAAACAATGGATCTACCTTTATTTTTAACAAGTCACCTGTGTTAACCAGGTGATTTCCAGGAGTAATGGTTTTGTTTAATATCAATCAAACTTTTTTTGCATAATTTGAGAATCTTTTTTTTCCTCACTTAATGAATGTCAGTGTTAGATATTTACGCATGTAATGATGGTGTTTAAGTTCCCTTAATTTCCTTTTATTTTGAATATGAACTATTTAAATGGATAAACCTCACTACGTAATATGAGAGACATGAATATAAATGGGGCTAATAAGAGTAACGTCCTTTTTTTTCCTGAAAAATGTATACAATCCATTCTTATACTAAAATAATGTACACGATATTTTTATATCATCACTGTGTATCTGATAGTGAATCAGGTAGACTAAAATTTGCTAATAAAAATAATTAAAGGATATCATGCATAAACTTTAAGTATATGATCTATAAATTGATATCCAAGAATTACGATAACAGATACTTCATTGAAATGAATGCAAGAAAATGAGAAAAGACAAATTAATTACCACTCACCAAAGAATATAAAAATGTAGAATATAAAAAAAAATTGGCTGGCTTCAGTGATGGCACGAAAAATAAACTAATAAATATATATGATGGCAAAATAATAATAAAAAAAATATTATAACAAATTGTACATAAAATATTTTAAATAAACTATCGAGATTGAGAGATATTGTGCAAAAATTAATTTAATGACTTTAAGAATACAATATTTTGCAATTTGAAATATTGCAAGAGTCAATTTAGTGTAGTATTATTTTCAAAATTAATCGCTGGATGGCATAAAAATATAACTTAATTTATAAGTAAATATTTACTGCTAATAAAAAAATATTACTAATTTCTATTTAATTATTACTAATTAAAAAAATCACTTATTCGCACTCTCTTTTGTATATTCTTACCGCAATTGTTAGCTGTAGTTCAAATTCTTTAATGCATCTGGTTAACTCTAAGAAAAGGGCATACATGCCCATTCTCTTTTATTATTAGTGGAGATAGAGATAGTAAAAGAAAAAAAAAACATTTTTTATAAATTTCAAAACCTTATTTTGCTTGATAAAAGTAATTGTATTTATAAATATGATTTTTTTTTTTTTTTTTTTTTTTTTTTTTTTGCTTAGAACAAAAATGATTGAAGTCGTAAAAATACATGAGCAAACTTTCATTTCAGGAACTATCAGGGTACCATCAGTGTACTCATTTTTAATAACATTCAAAGACCTGGATTCACTTTTAAAGCTTTACATTCTAATAAACCAATGGATAACAATTAACAAATAAATATTACTATAAGCAATTCATTATTTTTCCATTCATATATTATTCCTATTTTAAGCCACTGAAACATTTAAAAAGCTTTGATTGAAACTGTATTTAAAATTATGTCAATGAATAAAGCATCAGTTTCCGTAATATATTTTGATGAATATGATAAAATAAAATCTTTATATTTTGTCCTATTTCTCTATTGAAAATATCATTTTTAATAATTATGAACTTGTATTTGAATAGCACGATTAGAAAAATAATCGTCGTTGTTATTTATTATTCTATTTTTTGGTTTATTTGCTTAAAAATTTTAAAGAACGTGAAATGTATACATTTTCACAAGAATTGGAATATATATTATTTTTCATATCTAAAATATAATATTTGTCAGATAAATGTTATACAAAACTTTTACTGAAGAATGCAATTATTAATTTGATTTTTGCCAATAAACATAGATTACAATTAACACTATCCTTATTTCTTTTTAACGTTTTAGATTATTTTCTTTCGCGACAAGAAAATTTATATCTTAACTTATTATTAAAGTTATGTATTACATATAGTAGCCTAATTGGTTTCGAAACAATATAAGATTTAAAAAAAAGGTTAAGCGCAATATTTTAGCACTTTCTTGTATGTTTAAGAAAGTTTTATGTTAATTTTTGCAAGTTGAATATTAGATTTAGAATTATTCATAAATAACTCCATTTGGAAACTGTTTATAAAAGGAATTGAAGGAATTAAATATTAATAAATGCATAACAAATTGCTACATTAGTCGAGAAGTATATTGTCAAAGTAAAAAAGATTTTAAAAAAAATTAATCTGAAAAGAGTATTTTGAAAAAAAAATCAAGAATAAAGTAGCCTTCCATATTTACGAATCAATAAAGAAGGTTTATTGTTATAAAATTAACTGAAAATACGCAAATTATTATATATATATAAATTTTTGAAATCATGCTATCTTGAGATCACTCATCAATCATAAGGAAATGCTGGATATAATTATCAAAAATTTGAGAGGAAAATTATTCGTAATGAAAGTTAATCTCAGTTAAAAATGCATTTGCAAAAAAGAAAAAAAGCCGGAAATGAACTTCAAATTCTGAAATTCTGTCATTTTTGGCAGGAAATGGGTAGTCTTTATAAAAGATGAAATTTTAAGCATTAATTCCAGTTAAAAAGTTTTTAAAAAATTAAAGAAATTCAAGCAAACTTACAGAGTTTGAGTCAATGAATAGGTCAAATAGGAGCGATTTGAATATAGTTTGGACTTGCTTCCCAATTTGTGAAGAGAACAATTTTTTAATCGAGTTATAATGAAGCTACAGCTTTTTGAATATTTTGATTGTTGATTCCTCAAAAGTTCCTCCACATTAGGATTTCAGAGATCGTACATATTCTTACAAAATAACGATCTTAAAAGCACTCGTATTTTACAGAATTACAAATAACTTTAGATTGAACGTAAACGATCCTAAACCTTAGTTCAATAAAATTTATTTGACCACTGATTATTTGTTAGATCATCTGTATCAGTAAAAAGAGAAATTAGCATCAAATGTAAAAATGTCTCAATACAATCATTCTAATGGAGTGACAGAAAATATTGTCTACGGTCGTTCAATATTCAAACAATGTATTGTTGTCAGAAATGGAAGCTGTAATTAAGGCCAGAGTGCTTATGGTTAGTTACTAGATTTTAGTTATGATTAGAATATTTATTAACGAAATTAGTTAAATATGCTTTTTTTGTCTGTATAGATATTTTTGTGATGCAAAGTACGTGATATTTTAAAATTAAACTAAATCTATTTTTAGGAAAATATACTATTTTTGGATAATGATTTTTTTTTATTTTCAAATAAAGTAGAATCTTACTGTTTGTAATTTAATTTAGAACTTTCTAATCAGCTATACCATAAATGTAGTTTCTTTAGAAAGTAGAGATATACCAAGATGTTTTCTTAAGAAGTCTTTCAAATTATATCTTTTCATAAGACTGATGTTTCATTTAAAACGCAGCTTTTGCTAAAATGTCATTTCACAAACAGGCGTCAAAGATAGCAGACTATGAAATATTCTTCGTTTTTTTATGAGAAACCGCATAAATGGCTAACTATAAGGTTTCTTAACAAAAATACTGCTCTTTTCATATTTTCACTATTTCTATGAGAATATGTTTCCTTTTTCATGAAAATTAATTTTATGTGAGTTCCGATTTGATATTGAATGATCACAAAATAACTGCAACGAATACATTCAATATTCAATACATTATTAAAAAAAAACTACTTTCTCGGAGAACTCTTGCAGGATTTCACACTTCAGTTTGCAATATACATGATGGAAGAAAAAAACTGATACTATGATTTCAATGATTTCCGAAAGTGGGCAGAAAAATACGTGTTAATCTAATATTCACCTCACTTAGTTATCTAAATAAAATTAAAAATATAAGGCATATCTTGTAATATTATTTAATATTGAATCACTATAAAATAACTAATTAACTTCAGCTTAATTTCTCGGTTTTAAATTAACTTATTTATATTTTGGAAGAATCATCGGAATTTTGATTTATGGTACTTTGACAAAAAATATATCTGGTCAGCATCTTTACTTTGTGAAATCCCACTTTTTATAATACATATTATTTGAGGCGAATACAATACAGCATAACCATCAAAACACATTTGAAAACATCAAAAAGAAAATTATTTTGCGTCTTCATACTCCAAATACAAGCAGAATTCCTAGGAAATCTACTTTCAAACTATTAATAGTTGGCAACAATGTTCACAGTTTGGTTTTATATCAAAAAAAGCATAAACTAGGAATTGATTTTATTTTTATATGAAACATAATATTTTATATGAGAGATATAGAAACATATGTAATGAAATCAATAATACGGAAATAAATTAGATCCATAAAGTGAAAACGCCACAATTTCCGAATTTTTATAAAGACGCTGATCTAATAAACGATTTCTAATAATTAGATCTATTTTTAAACTCTTATATTTAAAAAAATAGAAATTATTGCTGTAAAATTAAACAATAAAATAGTTTTGAAACAATTTAAAAAAATATGAATTCTTACCTTAACACACAAATGAATGTGTTTTTTCACTCAGATGAGTATATTTCCCATGTTATATCCATATAAAGTTTAAACGTGTTTTTATTTGAAATAAATAAAATCATATTTTATTTTAAATTTGACTATATATGAATTTAAAGTACCTAACCTACATTCCATTTGAACAAAGATAAAACAGAAAAATATACATCTCTTACTTGCATAATGAGTGCAAGTTATATAATTATTGTACTGAAATTAAATCTATCCCCTAAGCCGCAAACTTCTTGAACCATTAAATTCATTTCAAATAAGAACTTCCTTTCGTTGAAAACCTCATTCTTGTTTTTAAATAATGCTCTCTTTCTTGAAAACGAAGTTTCTTGACCATTAATAATGAGATAATGACTCTTGGAAATTCCTTATTTCTTTACGGAATCCCTTCCATGAATTATTCAATGTAAATCGTCAACAAAGGAACTATTTGGACAATAAACGATTACTCCAGCGAGCATTCGAGATTTGAGACTGATAAAGGAGGTAATTAAATTCATTATTTTGATAATTACCTCAGTCACATGTTTGAGAGAAAAATTGCAAAGTACAAATAAACGGTTAGTAATTCATTTGAATTGTCATGATAATACATCACATGCCAACAATTCCAGAGAGTAAATGGCTGAAATTATCATAAGGAATGGCTAAATAGTATGGCTCTGAATTCATTCTCCTTATGCAGGTAAATGAATCATTATTAAAAAAAACTTTTACTTTAAATTTTACTAAATATTTCAATAACCACTATTTGTATACATGATTTAAATTTTTTCTATCGAAATTTTATTATTTTTTAAATAACATTTAAGCTTTGATAATTGAGATTAAAAGGAACATGGGATCACAAATCAACATACATAAAAAAAAGAAGAAAAATTTATTTGAGAAGAAATGATGTTGTTACAAGTTCAAATTTTACAGCAAAAAAAATCAATGTTTTTTTTTTTCAATCGATAATTTATATCGATATTTTCAGAAGAGTTGAGTATGAGTAAAATTGGACCTAAATTTCCTTTCCACACAAATTTATAGCAATTGAAACCAATATTGTATAATTTGTCAGTGACGTTTCATAAAAAAAAATTTTGAATAAAAATTTGTGCGAAAAAATCACTCAATATATTCAATATATTTTTAGACCGAAATGTAGAAACTTAACGAATGAGGTATATTCGTTACATTATCATAATTTGTATCAGTAGAAAATGTTTTCTTTCTTCCATTCCAAGTGGCATTATACAATGTTTCAGCCCATTTTATATGGTTTTATTTTTACTGATATAAACTTCTTACGTAATAAGTTCTAAGTATTCGCCATAATAATGTAATTATCTTGATATATACGAGATTTTACATAGTAAATAATAGTGAAACAATACTTAACAATATATATGCAACGTATTGAAAAAAAGATAAAATTATTTAAGATGAAGTATCTTTTGAAACATAAATATGAAGTAAACTTTTTTAAAAATAAATATATTTTAAACATAATCTTCATAACAACAGATTTTTGACGCAGTGATTTTCGATTTCCATTACTATAATTTTCACCGAACATGCTCATTCGAAAAGTAAAAAGATGTTTTGAATAATAAACATTCATTTTTAAACATATGAATATTATCTTTTAAGTTTGTTTCTCTAATGAAACGGCAAAGTAATGAATGAGAAAAAAATCCAATTATATGAAAATTTGAATAGTGAATGTAGCTGAAATTTATATATGTTATTTTAAAGATGTTAATTGGAAATACTTACCAATAAAATACTTCCAAAGAAAAAGATATTCTTTGAAACTTACAAAGAATTATTTAAGACATCTCTTATTAGCTGGCAGTTGAATGAATTATATATGTATATACACATATAGTTTTAATAAATTTCGTAGGCATTAAAGAAGGCAAATTTCAAATGAAAGAATTTTTCTCTTCCCTTAAAAATATTTCTTTTTTTTTAAATTTATGCAATATGATTATGCTCTATGATTAAAGAAAAACTTCGGATGTTATAAAATAGTATGGCATATATAAGATATTTTTAAATAAACTTTTATTATGAAAATTTATTAAACCTACAGTTTATGTTTATAGTTTAAATTATGTAATAATAAGAGCCAATTAATTTTCTGTGTATATTGAATATAAGTATATGACTATGTTTATATCCGAATGAATAGTCACTAGAAGATTTATTTGTAAATTGAAAGTGAAATTTTTAAGCACTTTTTTCAAAATAAATCAAAACAGTTTTTCTTGTTATATATAATGAATGCATAAATGAATATTATGTGTCTGTAGGTTGAAATGTTTAAAATGGACATCAGTTTGATATTCCGTAATAGAAAGAGGTTCTATTGGCACTAAATTTTTGATAAATTAGCTGCCACTATTTCCGCAACAAATTCCCAAACTTCCCTGAAACATTCTTGGGATAAAAGAAGCCCTCAGGTGATTTCACTTCTTCAAATTTTATTAATAAAACCCGGGAAAGATCGATACGGACTCACTGATTGCGAAAGTAAGAGAAAAGGTCATGACCACACGACTGAAATATCAGCCACCAAATTTCATTTCCTTTGGCTGAAAAAGTTTTCCTCCCTGTTCTTCATCTCCCCCAGCATTTTCTAGGTCGTGTCTTCTCAGATTAAATCTACTCCATATTAAAGCTTCGATTTTTGGCTAAAGAGAGTCAAGTCAGGATTGCCTTATAAGCAAATATTCTCAAAGTCGAAGTTTTATCCAATAATTGAAAAAATGCTGTTTTTCTGAGTAAATATCCGAAGCATGCATTTTTTTAATAATATGATGGATCAATGAAATAAAAGGGAAATCCTTCACTTACGTGTCTTATTAAACCGAGCATTGTGAGATAGGCTTCTAATGGCTTAAAAATGATCGGTGTTTTTCACTTTCTTTCTTCTCTCTTTCTTTTTTCAGCGGATTAGATTATAAAACAATGTTTTTTTTTTTTTTTTTTTTTTTTTTTTTTTTTTTTTTTTTTAAATACTTCGAATTTGAATGTATCCAAGTAACGCATAAATATTATCCAAGTAACGCCTAAACAAACTGAAGGAGAAACTTCAGTTTGTTTAGGTATTTGTATACAATATATTAGCTTAAAAATATACTTTATAACTTTTATATTTGATTCAATAAAAATTACAATGTGTTTGTATTTTAAAAGAAGTGTGTAATTTAGAAAATTTATTTAACTGGAAAAAAATTGTTAACACATTTAATATTAAATGCATTTTGGTTTAGTAAATATGTTCAAAACATTTTTATTAGAAATTAGGAAGATAATTTCAAGTAATATATAAAAATAGGTCATTTGAATGGTAGTTATGAAATATGTCAGCGCATATATGGATTAGATTCTAAATTGTCAAAGCGTAATAAAAAGTATCATGGCTTTTTCATAAAATCGAAATGATTAGCTACGTAATTAACATAATTAAGTTTAATAAGATAGATAAAATTATATGAAACAATTTCAACGGAGCGTATTGAGCTTGATCTACACAATATTACAGCAACTTTTATTGAAAGAGTAGAACCATTTTACGTAAGATATTATCTATATTTATAAACGCTAAAGTAGAATAATTAGATATCTAAAAGAAATAATGCAGTGCAAAGAAGCTGGTTTTCTCAAGAAAGAATTTTATTGATAAATAATATGTTATTGAAATGTATTTAATAATGCAAGAAATTAGTAATGAGGAAAGCCCAGCCTTCGAAATGATGCCAATTCGTTTTTATGCATTGAAATTTCACATAATATCTCCGAGCAGAACTGCATGTAATTATCAATATTGTTTTTACAATAATTTTACAATATTACTTCTCCCTTTTTTCTGAAGTGCATATTTTATGCGGTTTATCAGCAAATATTAACTTATAAATCTCTTAGAACAAGTTCAAATAAATATAGGACCGAATTGCTACTGATTGGTACGGGAGAAGGACGGGAATAATTTCGGTGCAGTTTGAAATTGCAACGAAACTCATGTTAAAATTAGGCATTCGATTCACCACACCTCACCAAACAATGAAAAGTATATAAAAACATTATTATTTTGTACACGATAATTTGGCATCGAATAAAATTTTATGTCACAATGAAAGAAAAAAAACGTTCATACACGTATTCCTGGTCTCTCCAAGGTTGGACATATGCTACTTCTGAAATATCACACTTATTGACCTCATCTTGTATTATAAAATAAATTTAAAAATAATTTATCATCTTTCTTCTATTTTTATGATAAAGTTTAGTTATCAAATAATATTTCATTGTTAGATTCCTGTACTAAATATTGGTGTATTATTATAAATCGTTTTCTTAAATTATTAAATTATTGAGATTTATCTCTACAAAAAATACTCTGGTGATATGAATCTTCTGCATAAATTGCTGTTAAGTTTTCCTTTCAAAACCATTAAACATAATATACTTTGTTTGTTTTTATTTTTATTTTAATGCGGTGATTTCTTTTTCATATTTTTCCTCAATTTATTATAAGTTTAATTCTCTCTAGACTCTTTTCAATAGATAAGATCTACCTAAAACGAAATAATTTTCCAATAATAAATGATACCGAGCCATAATCATGAAAAGCATTCAGAATTGTTTGTGATTTATGATTTATAAAAAAATGATGGATTAAAAGCTATAAAGAATAAAATTAAAATTACGCTTAATTATTTAATAAATTACAAATAACTCATTTTTGTCCAAAAAATTGCAAATGAAGAGAATAAAATTCAGAAACTATCTAAATCTTGGAACAGTAATGTAAGTTATTTTTAAAAAAATTATTATTTGAACATTTATTCTTAATTCATGATAATTATATCTAATTTAATTTTACCTATATAAAAAATACATCTTTAATTGCTCATTTTAATGATATTTCATTTGAAGACAAGATTTTCTTGAAACTTTTCAAAATTATGTAAGCTATTTATGGATTATTATAGATAGTCAAATATATATATATATACATATATATATATATATATATATATATATATATATATATATATATATATATATATATATATATATATATATATATATATTTAATTTATGTAATTTTCGAAACTGGAATCGCAATTAAAATGAATTCTTTTACACATACTTACTATAAAAAATAACTGAAAGAATGAGAGTTATGATGAAAATAAAACAGTTATTAGAAAAATTAATTCACTAAAACTTTATATTGTTCCTTATCTTTCTTCAGTAACTAACAGAATTGAAATTATAAACGATTTTTTGAAATATTGATAAATTTTTAAAATATCTTAACAAGAATATTTTTGAAATTTTGAAATATATTATTGATTTTCTTATAACAATAATAGATACCGTTTAAATTAATAGTACTCGGTGTTAGGTCTGTTTGCAGATTCAAAATATCTTTCAATAATTTACTCAGTATTTTCTACAATAAGGATTGTTTAACAACTACAAACTTTAAAGAAATGCTCATTCGGCTTAAATCGCTGACAGATAACTAACTATCAGCGGACTTGCAAAGTGCCATAAGTCACAACACAACACAACTACAAACATTGAGAAAAAAATTTTATAAATAAAACAAGATGAAAATAACAAAATTTCGGAAAGAACAAATTCATATATTTTTCTTAACAAAATTCTATTAATAATTTTCTGAAATTCTGTGAAATTGCAGTAAAATTAACTGAATTTATAGAAATGTCTTAAGTGTCAGAAACTAATATTAGGAAAAATGATTCAATAACATTTGTAAGAAGTCGATTACATAAACAAGTACAAGAAAGTTTTATTTATTTGTAATTCTTTAGCTTTAGAAAGTTCTGAGTTATGCCTTTAGCTTCAGAAAGTTGAAATTAATTATTCTTAAATATTTCTATAACTGAGCTAAAAAGCAATGGATATCTTCAGAAAACATATTATTTTATCAATAAGCTTTTAAAATGAAAGAGAAAAAAGTCTAACAAAAAAAAAGATATTATTCTTCCATTTTCTTTAATTTATATCTATATTTAATAAATAGTAAAGAGAATATTTAAATACAGCACATTGCTCGATATTTTGAAATGTCAAAGAAAGGTTGTCGAAATTTACGTAATTTCTCAAGAAATGGAAACTTATTTTGTAAAATAAAGGCTTTATATTATTTTTAAATATACAGTATATTACATGTATATCTATTATATGCTTTATATCGGCTTGAGTCACCTAAGAGGAATTCAAAAATGAAGTGATTACATTAAAAAAGAACATAAATTAAAGTAGTAAGATAAATTATGGTCAATGCATAAACAAAAGATTTTAATATACAAAGAGAAACAATTCAAACCTTTTTTTCTTTTACTTCTAAGTAATTAACAAATTTCTAATAATTTTCTTGACAAATTCGACAATTACTATTTGTCCATTACAAACTATCTTTTTTTTCTTTTTGGATTAATTAGCGTAGTTGCACCTGAGAACAGAGAACAGTATTAAATATAGCATACTAGCCATATGCCATTTTACTTCAATTATTCAATGCAGTAATCTAAGAGCTAAATGTCTGTACAGAATTTTTTTTTTTTTTTTGTTTAACTTTAATATATGTTAAAATTTTATATCAACCTATCTCTCGATCATACCTCCGTAAATTAACTCATGATTGGTATGAATCCAATATCTTAAATTTGTACATTTTCGCGACCTGTATCATATCAATGATTATTCCAACTGCAAAATATATTAGACATTTGTCAACATTTTTCATAATAAATGAATCAATGGAATGCAGATAAAACAAAAATGTAGTTTAGGAGTAAAGAAAGTTTCCATTTCTTATTTGATTATTTACTCAATATGTATGGAATAACGAAACATTTTTACTTAATAAAAAATAGATTCTAATGTTTCAGATCATTATGGATGTTAAATACTAACGTACCCATGAAATGGATACGTTTTTTGCAAAGTAACAGACTATTTTCTAAATTACATAGTTGATTACCCCGATGTTTATTAAGAAACAAATAAAATAATATTTGTATTTTTTTTTAAATAGCATAGGATTTTTTTTTTTTTTTGCTTTTAGTTGATTATCGATGTTAAACATTAACTTATAAATGGACTAAATGTTTTGTTTACTTATTTTTAAGGCGTAAAAGTGGATTTTTTTTTAAATTCATTTGCTGATCACCGACACTGAACACTAACATAGAAGTGAAATGAAAATGAAATGTTTGCCAAGTACCAGGTGATTTCTTGTTTCCTCTGCTGGTTACACTGATGACAAAATCAATAAGCTGTCGCAAACTAAACCTTACTGCATTAGCGCTGTCAGAGAGAATCTTGTAATGGATTAACTCATTCCACTTTGCAGTTGAATCTGGCACGGTGGAAAACGCCAGAAACCACCCAGATGGCACACTCGAACATTCTCTTCATTTGTACCTCTCAGGAGCTTCGAAGACGTAAAATATCGCGTGAGAGTACGGGTTCTAGCTCGGAGTCACGCACCCGCTTCAGTTCCAGTAGTGTTATTCCCCACGCCCGATTGGAAATTCCAACTTTCGACGATGAAATTTCATGCCCTGGTTAAATTCGATTTTAGTTTACGCAGTTTTGTACTTCCTGCATCAACGTTTCCTGTTTTTAGTTTTTATCATTCTTATCAGATTTCTACTTTTCACCTCGCTTTGGTTGGTAGGCTTAAATTCTGTGGGAAGTAGAAAGAAAATTCTCAGTGAGAAGCTTCTTAGGTTTAAAAAAAATGAGAAAGGAAACGTTTCGAGCATTTTGGAAGACTGAAAATTGCAACTAGTTATCATTTTGACTAGATATGAACCGTGTATGGTTATAAAAGTCTATCACATATATTTATTAACTATTTGTAACTTCACTTTAGCGTGAAGAGTAGAGAAATTAATTTATCTCTACAAATATAATTTTCTCTATTTTAAAGTAGAATTTCTCAGCTTATTCCTTTAACATTGTATGAGAGATAAATTTATCAATCTATTTCTAAATGAAGGAAATATTATACAAACATATACGATATTTTTAATATGTTTGGAATTCATATACATTAATTTTCCTCCTAGCATACGACCAATTATGTTTTAAATCGTATTAACTATTTCAATTGTATTGAAGAGGTGCAAAACATAAATTTTAATAAATAAATTTAAAATATAGAAAAAGTTTTGGTTGTGAAATAGATTATCTAGATAACAGAAACAATAACATTTAGAAGGAGGAAATAAAACTTAAGGACTAAGAAGCAAAGCTATTGCCTATTACAAAGCCACTGAATGCTTGGAGAAAGTGAATAAAAAAGGTTTATATTTTCATATCAAAAGCAGTCTTGATGCATTTGAGTTCATAGGGAGTTCTCACGCTATATTTTGAGAAAATAAAGTGACTTTTTCCTTAAGGAATCAAGCAAGAATTTGAACTGGGTTTAAAACCATATTGATATAGATAACATTGAGATTGTCACATTGCCAAAAATACCCCAAGACAATATAACATTAAAAAAAATCAATTGTCGATGCATTCAAAAGAAACTGATTCTTTCGGAATAATGCCTAAAATAAAATGCATGACGGCTTCTTTATAAATGAAGCACGTTCTGGTTACGGTTGTCTTCCATATCATCAAAGATAATTCGTTGGTAAAATGTCTTTGATAGTCCAAAACGCTGTTAATCACACTTTTTTTAAAATTCTCTCCTCTCTACACAAATCTTACAAATGATTACTTAAATGACTGCTTAGCTATGAATTTCCTTTCACTGGGAATATTGAACATATCAGCTAACTGTATGGTCAAAATTGGTCTCAAAATGGTTATATTATCGATAACTAAAGAGTCGGTATTGGGGAAATCATTACGCATTTTATGATTACGTATTTTATGGGCAGTATATGCTTGCCCTTCTCTAATTTAGCCTTACAAGTATTGTTCTGTGAATTCAGCAAAATGGTGACACTTCCCTTTTTAGGTTGGTTTGAATCATAGCTGAAGATTATTTGTCATGGTGTGTGAGCAAAAGATTATTTCACCTCATTTCTTTGCAAGCAAACTAGCATAGTTCCGCGCTAACGGTTCATCAGTTCTGTCCAGATGCTTTCATAGGGAGGATTTTCCTTCTGGATACAATACTTTATAAAACAATTTCCCTGATAAGAGAATACTTACAATACTTTTTTTCAAATCTTTCTTAAATTAGAAAGGCACATAAAATATTTTTTCTAATATTTCATACAATAGGAAGGCATATGCAATCGTTAATCATACTTGCTATTTTAGGAAAATGCGTGCGATAATTTATTAAATTATTGTCAAATAGGAAAATTATGATATTTATCAAACTATTCTCATGCGAGGAAGAAATATGCAAGATTTTCTTAAATTATTCTAAGGAAAGGAAAATTTTAAGATTTTTTTAATAAACAATTATTCTGATAGGAAAGATTGTATAAGAATTAATTAAATAGTTTTAACATTGGGAAATCTTAAGCAGGAGTTAATAATAATTCTTATGCCCATCATTACTTGGGACGAAATATGTTCATATTTATTTTGCTATCCAAAAAGCTATTATTTAGTTCAATGTCAAAAGAAACCTTTTCAGAGAGCTTGTTTATATTTCAGTAACTGTGAGTAAAATGTGAAGTATATATAATAAAAATATATTTATATATAAATGATTGTTTAAATCTATCTATGAATAATAGTTTTATTATAAATGCAATTATTTATAGATAAAATTAAACAATTTTTTTATTATAAAAAAAATTAAAGATAGATTACAAAATTCATATCGGAGTTCAACGCTACGGGGAATAAAAATTATAATTCAGAAAGTAATAGTTTATTTTTCAGTTCAAATATAAAATCTAATGCACTAATGATACTTAAACTCGCGCAGTTTGGTAAAAAATAATTGCAGTCTATATCAACCAATTTTTTGATGACAACAAATAATCAATTTTTTATATAATTTTAATTTTTTTAAAGTGGTACGAAATTTTGTTAACATTGTGACTAGCATCTTAGATAAATATTTATAATATGTAATTATAAGCATTCTATTTTAACATCGAATCTCAATTTTCATTTATCGTTAAATTCAAGTACTCGAATTTTAAATGAATATCTAAATAAAATAAGCCCGCAAAATCTTCAAGCGCAAATCTTTCTTTGTATCAATATTGTTAAAAAGGTCCTCTCTCGGTATATCTAATTTTCATTCCTTTGTTATTTTTTATTTCAATTTATTAATGAATAATGAACACCAATATTTTTTGATTTCAAGCTACTGTACTAAATGAAATTAATTTTTAATATTTAAAAAGTTAACTATTTAATTAAATGGTACTAAGCCATCGTATTAAACCATCATATTAGCAAATATTTTATTATGATTCACTAAATTTGTGAACTAGTTTATGGAAAATTATTTTTATTATCAATAATTTTGATTTCTAAACGAACTTGTATTTAAATAATTCAACAACATTTATATCAATCAGCGGTTGTTATATTATCACAAAAGAAAGGTTCTAAAAGTCAGTATGCATGAATTTGTCAAAAAGAACTTTTACTGAAAATATAAGAAAAAATATTTTTTCATCAATGAGAGATGCATAGGGAAAATTAAAAAAATCTTTAAATTTTTGATGCTAATTGTCACCACCTAATTTTCTTTTCTTTACTTTTTTCCTTTACTGCAATTTACACTAAAACTTATTAGCGCTAATATTTTTCCATTTATAAGGAAAAAATATCATTTAATAATTATTAATATGATAGTGAATAATATTAAATAATTTTCGGAAATCACTTGTAGCCTTCATACAACACAACAATTATTAGATGCCAAGGATTTGTGATCAAGGTTTGGATGAGCAGTAAAATTAAATTTTAAAAATATATAAAGTTTAACAATCGGAGATATTATGGCGAAATGAAGCACAATCATTTCAAAGTCAAACGTTTATATACTTTATTTTAATCAGTATTCAATTTAGTATCGGGATTTGTCTAAAATAGCTGAATGATGTATTATTTTAAGGGGAAAATATGCGATGCTGTGATGTAAAGCAACTTATGTCATTTTTAATTCCATTTTTAAGCAATAAGCATTTACACTGTATTTAAATAAATTTTGAGCTCACTATTCAAAGATTTTAAGCATTGCTCTATTTGTAGAACATTGTCAGCCTAGAATCGTTCAATTCTTCCCAGAAATTCTTTGTAACAATATTGAACTATTAAATTCACTATTCATAACATCTTATTTTTCTTTTCAATGTAAAACTCTTCGCAAACATTTTGAGAAATAAAATCCGACTGTATGTTTGACAACAGCTGAGAACTAAAGCCTTATTGACTTTTCTTTAGCTTCAATAAATCAAGTTTGCGTCTAACGTCTTTAACAATCTTAAGAAAAGAACATAAGAATTGAACTTTTCCTTTCTTGAGATTCTTAAACTTCTTTCTGTGTTCGTCTTTATTTTCACTGAGATTTTTATTTTGATAAAGCTATAAAAACCTCAAGGGTCAGATCTAAAAATGACATTTCAGATTTTTATACTTATTTCTATTTGTATTAAACTTCTTACGTTTTTTATTAAAAAAAAAGAAGTAAAGAAAAAGCTTAAAATTTGGCGGAACTTTTACCTCTAGTTGGTGTATTTCTGTTTAAATGCTACTGTTGATAAAAATGTATTTTGGCTTACTTCGTTTTATAATTATTTTATTGTTGCCGAATACTTCATATTAAAAAAATAATTGCAAAATAATGGATCTCCTTGTAGAATTTTGAAAGGAAGATTTGAAATTAGAAATCATAATTAGTTGTGTCTCAGGAATACAGATTTGAAATTATTTCTAATGTTTCAAATAAATATTCATTCTTTCTTTTCTCATTGTGTTCTAATGAAACTCATAACTATTTATCTATTCTCTGAAATAAATTTTTGCATAATTTTGATAAAGTGAAAATTTCGGAACAATATTAATTTCTCAATCTCTAACGAATATTTTAATGCAAAATATTAGAAAATCAAACATGTTAAAATATTTCAAAATAGATCAAATTGATATGTCATAAATAATTAATTTGAATTATTAGTGTTGATATTAACAAGAAAATACTATGTTTTCGCATTTAGCATTGAATTTTCGATTAAATATTCTAAAAAATTCATAAATTCTTAAACTATTCCACTATTCTAGTATTCCAGTATTCCATTATTTCTGACTATCGGGAGCCTGCAACGTGAAATCGAAATTACACATTTACGCAAATAAAATTTCATTCTATTATTTGGAATGAAATATTATCTCCTTTAATTCATTTTTATGAATTATTTATGCATACAAATCACAATTAAACATTGTGTACAAATTAAAAATGCAAAACGTTTAATGTTTAATTTTCATTGATTATTTTATGTTACAGTTTAAAAAAAATATTTTTGTTTGTTCATTTAACCATTAAAGAAACAATTCTTTAACAAACGATATGCTATAAAATCGTTCATTATTTATTTCTATTAATTTAATTTCCATATTTAATAATTATTTTTGTACGTTTACAAAAATAAATGTTAGCTAAAAATGAAATCTGATAAATGTCCAAAAACATCTGATTTGCAAGACCACAATAATATATAACAAAGCTGAAAAGAAATGTACAAAAATTCCCTCGGTAATTCCTTTAAGTATTATCTTTAATATTTAGTCTTTATATCCAGCACTGCAAATATATAAATTGTTGAATACAGTTTTTTTCTGGTGTAACATCATTTCCGTTATTTCGAAGGTGCGTAAAATTATTCCCATTATTTGGAAAATGAGCTTTGAATTAAATGGAAAACATTTTGTTTTCGTTAATTTTCTAGTTACAGCATTTCGGTCTGACACTTAGATTTTATATCTAGCATCGCAAACATATAAATCACTGCCTACATTTCTTCCCTGCTTCAGCATTTCCATTATTTCGAATGTACTTAAAATCATTCCCATTATTTCAAAAATGTTCTTTCCATTAAATGGAAAAAATATTTTTTTTCGTTAATTTTCTAGTTTTAGCATCTCCGTTTGGCTCTTTTAAATGCCCAGTTTTGTTTTCTGTTTTTACAAGTCATTTCCTTTTACTTACATACGAATTTTATATCCCATCCTAACCTTCATAAAATTTTTCATGTGTTACGAGGCGGTAAATTTACTGTTTCTCATAAAAACTGCCAACTTCTTTCATTGTAGGCGCCACCAAAAGATAAGCCACCACACCCACCACACAACTAAAAGCACCCGTTCCTCACCAAAATCCAATAGCGACCGTCGTAAAATACGCCTGTACCTGTGGCTCGTAGCTTGGTGTTATATTGTATTTGTATCGCGATCATACTTTGTGGCTCATATACGTGGCATACTGGCAGGCACTGCATTACCTTACGGAACTTTTTATTTTGTCTCCTTTCTTTGAACTTTAACAACGGGTATTTACCGACGAGAA